>NC_080387.1:77115603-77401981 GCF_028751815.1 Salvia miltiorrhiza
ATTTACAACACGAGAGAGAGAGAGAGAGAGATGTCTGGTTGGGAAAGAGGGCATAGTATACTACGGGATCAGGCACAATTCCCCGCTTCACAAATTCAAGGAATTCATGAGAAATCCATGACGTGAGAGTGGAGAAGGGTAATTTTGTAATGCTATACAAAAAACTGATTAATTTTTAAAAATTTTATTTTAGTGTGAATACTGTTTATTTTTGTTACATGAGAATGGATAGTTTCATGTATTGACTCATTTATTTCTACGTTCACGTGGTCAATGGTTAACTCTTCAGTTCCCATTAGTAGTAATCAGTTGATTGGCCAATGGCTGATTTTCTTTTCTTCATCTTCATTGATTCTTGCAGAGAAGAGAAGAGCACAATGGCTGAGATCGGTCGATTTCGATTTAGTTATAAACCCGAATCATCTAAAAGATTAATATGTGAATGAATTTTTATTTTCTGATTTTACAAAATGAATGTTTTTCCATGTCCCAAACGCAAAGAAAACACACAAAGACACGAGAGAACACATAATCATTGATTAAATCCTTCAAAATCAAAGAGTCAAACCTTGTTCATCCACATTGATTAATCAAAAACTTTGACACTGCTAACAAAGATCCAAACTCATGCTATCTATATATCAATCCAGCACAACCAGCTGCTGATATTTTTACCAGCAATCGCAGCTTCCATCACCGCCACCGGATCCATCACTCCACCCTCCTCAAGAAATATCTTCATCAGATTCTTGGAGAAGCCGCTCACAAGCGCCACCCCCGCCTGGTTTGCCGGCACCGGCGTCGCCCTCGAATCCCTCAAATTCCAAAACACAATCTCCGGCACACATTCTCCGTATCCCTTCTCTCTGTATTTCCTCACGATCGCCTCATAATCCGTCTCCCACGGATTCATTGAAGCCTCATCGAATTCCATATCGCTGAACACAAACAGCCTCTTTATCATCTCCTCCGCCTTCAACTTCCCCTTCTCCGCCACTTTCAGTATCACATCGAACACCTTTTGGAAATCAGTGTTCATCCCCCACTCCATTCTTCTCACAAACTCAGTCTTCTCTTTCAAGCTTTCCCCTCTCACTCTCTGGAGCTGAGGGTTTGCGCTGAAGGTGATTAGCTTCCCCTTCCATGGCTCATCGCTCAGCTCCGACACCAGAACTCCTAGCGCCACCGAAACCTCCATCGGGATCCCACACATGCTCCCGGAAACATCACAGATTGCAAGGCAATTGCTCAATTTCCCAACCTTGGCCATGTCCTCCACCATTCTCTTCCACTGAAGCTCCGCGACTTCACCGCCGTCGTCTTCGTCATTCAACGACGCGATTATCTCATGAGGAAGCAATGCGCCTGCAGCGATCTTGGCTTTGCCGGACTTCACTTTCTCAAGATACTCCTTGAATCTTTCTTCATCGTGCTTAAAGAATTTACTCTTGTATGTTTTCATAGCCACAGACGCCACTCTTTTGTAAGGCAGAGATCCCCAATCATTGGCCCCGATATACACCTCCGGCAGCTCCAGCGCCTTCCGCAGCGGCACCAGCACCTCCTTCCTCAGCCTATCCCTCACGCGATACGCGTAATGCGCCTCCTCCACGCCTTCATACTCTGCATATTCCGCCCTCGGAAACACCTTCTTCGCTATGGTTTCACACAGCAGGGTTATTTTGTCAAACGACGAATCCAGAGAGGGGCACCATTTCGCGGCGAGGCTGATCTTGTTCAATTTCCCCGATTTCAGCATCTCCATATCCGATCTCAACCGCTGCGCGAAGAGATCGGAGACTTTGTCGTGCAAGAAATTGAAATGGGGATCCTCATTATACCTGTTGACAACAGTCCTTGCCATTTTCAACCTCTTCTCTTCGCGGGTAATTTTCCCCGGTTGCAGACCTTTTCTAGCCCACATCAACTTCGCCTTCACACTTTGCCTCATGAACAACAATGTGAATCTGTATCACAATCCCCTAGCAACTTCATCTCCTCCACACATCCTTGGCCGATTTCCAAGCTTTCCACTTCTCCCCTATCTCTTTCGCCGATGCTCGCGCGTTGGGGCCTTGAAGAATCCGAAAAAGGATCTCGAGAAAATCTTTGTGGTACCCGAAATCCGCGAAGGCGGCCACGTTGCCGGCTAGGGTTTTGGGGTGGCGGTCATGCAGCCACAGCGCGGCGGTGGTGTAGAAACCTTCTCTATCAGATTTTCCGGTGCCTTTGACTCCGCGGAGATTACAAACGAGCTTCAGTGCCTTGAGCGGATCTTGATCCCACGCGAGCTTGAGGCGGTGGGTGAGGGATTGGGGTGGCGTGTCTGGGACGATGTGGGAAGAAGAAATCCAAACACGGATTTGCCGTCGATAGAAACGTCGGAGAACGGTTCTCCGTGAGGCCCCTCAGATTGATTTCTGTTTTGTTGAATTCTGAGACCATAATGTCGACGAAAGCATCGCCCGTGGCAGCATCGGAGGCGGCAGTGGATTTGGGTGGTTCTTGATAGATTTCCGGTGGTCCAACGAGAAGAGTGGTGAAGGGTTTTGTACAAGGGCTTTGAGAATGTATTTGATCATTGACATTGTATGAAAGCGGCAAGATTGTATAGCAAGTTATTTATGATCCACAAACGTAAAGACAAAAAAGAACTATAGCTCAATCACCTAAAATTCTACCGCCTCAATTCAATCGAAACGCGTCTTCTTGCCCTTCCCGAAAGCACGACAACATCCGTACGATGAAACCTTGAGGCTTGAGCGAAGGCGGCTCGATCGCCGGCGATGGAATTCCCTCCAGCCGTTAGATCGTCAATCCAGTGAGCGGGGATGACAATTTATTTAGGGCAGTGGTTACCAGATCTTTCTTATTCTCTCTGCTGTTGCTGCACTCCTTGACGCAAAAAGAAAAGAAAAGAAAGCGGATGAAGAAGAAGCTGTAGCGGCGCTGGATTGGGGAAAATGTAATAGGGCTTTCACTATTTTACTTTTTAATTATATTAATAGTAGTATTTTGCAGTTAAACTTAAGAGGTGCGGTTTTTCGTGTAGAGACAAATGTGTGTGAAATGGCCACACATATTTTAATTGGAGTTAAAAAGAACTTTATTTTATATGCTAAAATAGAATTATAAAAATATTAAGTAAATACTAATTCCTTAGTATAGCAAAGTAGTGCGTATATATAATGATTAAATCAAATACAAAATTTGACCATAAATTAAATTTTACAGTTTTATTGATTAATTTTAATTCTAATTTTACTATTTTGTTTTTTTTAATTAATTAGCTTATTTAAATATGGACTTTTAACATAAATATATTTGTATGTGTACTTATTTTATTTTTAAAACAAATTTGGGATATTAAAAAATATATAGACTTTTAACAATAAAATATTTTGCTCTATTAATTATTTATTTATTTAATTTTGATCCAAAATTGTAAAATTAAGTGTGAGCTAATAATTAAAATATAACAATGACTTTAGCACAATGATAAATAAAATTGCATGACATTTGAAAATTTAGCAAATGCATGGTTAGAAGAATATTATTATATAAAAGTACATGATATAACATAATTATATGAAATTAATGATTGAAATGGTTGTATACTCCGTCTATAATACGTTTAAATTATTTACTACTACTAATTATAATTATCATTGCACTTTATATAAAAGTGAAAATTTGTTTCAGATTCAAATTCATTATTGAATACTATGAATTTATTTTATTTTAAATAATTTCTATTTTTATATTTTGATTTTATTTAATATTTATATTTAATTATTTAATATATGTCCCACATTCGTATCCGTCGTGCATCGCACGAATGGTAGTACTAGTTGTATGAAAGCGGCAAGATTGTATAGCAAGTTATTTGATAATTAGAATGCGAAAGCGCCAAGAAATTTTATAGCAGAGGCAATACCTTGGAGGCCAAGCACAAGACAACATTTTCATCGCAAAATTATTCCTGCCCGGGTTTTATCCGTCCCGTTGGCCCAGACCCGCGTCCTATCCCCTTAAACCCTAATCTTTCCACTTTTTTTCTCACTCCGTTCTCTCTACTTGCCTCCTGCGTTATCATCATCTTCTCACAATTTTGGCAGTCATCTCTGGTGCACCATGGCCGCCGCTCGCTGCCGATGACACTGCTCAATGCCTACGGGAACTTTGGGGATTTCGAAGAGGGATATCGCCGCTCGCTTGAACTCGAACAAGAAAGGGGTTAGGGTAGGGGTTTAGGGATTTTAGAAATTGGGGGATTCTCTTATTTTCTTTGTATCTGATATGGAAGGAGCAGTGAATTTGTAATGCGAGGATGCTGATGCAAGCAGGAATGTGAGTGCTAAAAGTTTGAAGGTGAAACATGCTCTTCAAATTAGTTAAATATATATACTTGTTTTAAATTGTTTGTAGTGGTTTCTTGCTTATTTGAAATTTTGTTTGAAGATTGCGGAAACTGCACAAAGGAAGGGGATTATTGTGATTGCAGATGAAGTTACACATTGTTTTTGGAAGTCAAAAATTCAAAATTTTGCGTGGTTGGTTTCTTGCTTATGTTTACGCGTCCGATGATGTTTTTGGATTGAACCAGAGATTAATCTTGGGATTGTGGACTCTTAGGGCTGAATTGCCATTTCCAATTTTAGGGTGATATGTAACAATTTGATTGAGCGCGGGGGCCACAAGAAGATGTCTAATTTTGTGGAGAATTATTTTTATTTACTTGATGAAGTAAATATTATTATAATAAAAAATAATTATTGATATACACAAATATAAATTTTTAAAATTATTATATTTGTTATAATTATTATTGTAATATAAAGTAATAATTATTATGAAGTAAATGTAATGTGTTTGAAACATTACATTTCTTTAACAACAATATTTATTTTTATTTATACGAACTTTTACGTTAGTTATTTGCTCAAGTAATAATTTTTGTAATAAAAGTAATTATTGATGTGAAGAAAAGTAATGTTATTTTCACTCGTTTTTACTTTTATTTTTAACTATTTCGCCCAGTAATTATTGTGGTGATAAAAAGTAATTATTGTTACAAAGAAATGTACTGTTTCTAATTATTACATTTGTTCACGATAATTGTTACTTTTATTTATGAGAATTGGTACTTTTTAATTTTTTAATCAAATAATTATTATTGTACGAAAAAGTAGTTATTAATATGTATAACAACAACGTTTACTTTGGTCAAGTAATCATTGTTGTATGAAAAAGTAACTATTGAAATGTAATGTTTCAAAAACATTACTTTTTTATGTTAATAATTACTATTGTAATAATAATAATACTTTCGAATATAGTGCGTAAATAATAAAATACAAACAAAATAAAATAAAATAACATTGTAAAAAATCAAAAAAAGTACTACCTCCGTCCCATTAGTAGTGTCTCACTTTCTTTTTTGGATTGTCACATTAGTAGTGTCTCATTTCCTTTATGGCAATATTCTCTCTCAATACCTAATATTTAAATAATTTCCCACCAACCTACTTTATCTACTTTCTACATACTCCTTAATCTCAGTGCCAAAAGAAATGGGACACTACTAATGGGACGGAGGGAGTATTACTTAAAAAGGAAAAAAGTGCCCCCCCCATTTTCATGTTTTGGGCTGCATTCTAGGCTTTCTTGGTGGGTCAGCGGTTTGGGCTGTTCGGTTGCGTAACCTGGCAAAGCCGACGTAGCACGAGCATTACATATTTATATTCTTGAATTTTATAACAGGGTTAATGCATCTAATTCACGAATTTTAATCAAATTAATTTTTTAAAAAAATTATTTTTATACACCAACTTTTGGATTATGTTCAATTTAACAACGAATTTTAATATGCTAACAGTAATTATGTAGTAAAGTAAACAAGTTTTTCAAATTTCAAAGACACGCGTTTAGAAATATTTCTTCTGCGTACTTTGGTGAAGAATAGTTTGATTTTGAAAACTACTCCTAGGGTTCGTAAAATTTTGTTGCAAAGTTCTGATTTGAATTATATGGAGAGGGTTTTTTGGTCACATTTTTTTAAATCTGGAGTCCACTTCCTTCTCAATATTACAAAACGGATGGGGGGTCAGCGATTTCTAATCTGTAGAAACGCTGAGTTTTTCACACGGGCTGACACTGTATCATGGGCTTTTGCTTTAATATGTTATGAAAACCAAACATTATTTTGAGCCCACATATATCCCTAATCTTGGGGTTATAAGCCAAACCAAACTAGGCCTTAGCAGACGAAATCCAACGAGACTTGAGATATCCATGCTTTAAGGAGGAATCACAGGTAAAATCGATAAAACAGACGAAATTGAGGAATATTAACAAAAAATAACAATTAACAAATACGGGCATCAATAATAACATGAATGAATTTATGTTTATTGCTTTCGAACAACGCATCCGAACTAATCCATCTCACTTTCACCCCCAAATTTCTTCTTTCCTGCCAAAGTTGTAAACTTTCACCATCATCGGCGACCGCATCTCCTACATCCCTTACCACCACTCCCACACATCGATTTCTTATTCTATGATGAACTTGCAGACTCTAAGTGAACCGCTGAGGGCGTATATAAAAAATGGTGATGCAAATGTTTGATACGAGCGGCGACAACAGCAATGCAGGTGGCTGTCGGTCGTGGCAATGCAAGTAGCGATACCATCCACCAAGCTGTGGCGGCGCCAACTTTGAGTAGGAGAGGGAGCACGGGATTTGGGTGCGGGGGAGCGATGGAGAAATTATAGGGGGTGAGAGTTTTTATATTTTTTTTCTTTTCATATTAAATGTTTTGATTTTTAAATTATTGATAAATTTTTAAATAAAATACTTAAATATATTAGTATTAATTGTAGGGAGTAATAAAAAGATATTGTGGTAAGAGTGTTTATAATTAATATATTATTAATGTTATAGTTTCAATTAATTTATGCTTAAACAAAATGACTATTTTAAAATTTGCCTAAAAAACTTGAATTTTAAACTTATTTGTAAAAATGACTTGAATTATGATGACGTGGAAGACTCGGATTTTATATGAAAATTAGTACGTCTGCCCGTGCGATGTACGGAGAGTATCAAAATTGAATGTCATTAAAATTTTAATGTATAAATAAATAAAATTATAAACAAATTAAAATATAAGTAAATGCAAATTATTTTTTTAAAATAAAATCATCCACTCCAACTCCAATTATACAATAAAGAACTTGAATTTAAAAACATACAAATTTTAAACTTTGTATTTTTTATAGTTGAAATACCAATTTATTGTTTTAATAGAAAATAACTATAAATTGGTATTTCAAATATTGTAAATACAAAGTTGAAAATTGATATATTTTTAAATGCAAGTTCTTTATTATGTATTTGGTGTGAATTAATTTAAATCCGAACTATATTGTTGAAATCTAAACTTAAATAGCCCAAAATAAAAAGCTTGAAATTTTAAAAATTAATTAAACTTAACAATTAAGAAAAAATTAAGTTTTTGGAAAAAAGAAAAAAAACATGACGTTGTTCTCTCTCTCTCTCTCAACCGAACCCTAACCCTAGCTCTTTACCGTTGATTTTTTCGTTCGTTGATGTCTGCCAGCGACCAGCCGCCGCTCTCGGTGGACAGGAGCGGCCTCAATCTGCCACCGGTTTTGAATAACTTTACTCGTCCTTCTTTTTCTCCTGCTGGCGGGTGGGGGAAACCCTAACCCTAGTTCTCCTCCGCTGGCGCTTCATACTGACGCCACGCGGAATGGCACTACGTAGCACAACGTCTCTACTGTCAAAACTGTGACTACTCCTGCAACCTCTTACGCGAGGATCACCGCGCCGCAGCGTGTCAAAAAGCCTGATCTTCCGGCGCACAATTTTAAAGCGCTGCGCCCTTTCAACCGTGATAATAACAGTATTCTTAAAGTTCCTAAGGATCTTCAACTTGCTCAAGCGTCTAAGTTTCAATTCGCTTTGATTGGCCGCTTCATGATGAACAAGGGGCTCTGTCACGACCGGCCCTAATTAAGGATAATTAAGCCGGGAAAACCGTGACTAATGGAGGGAGATTAGAAGCGGGGTAGAAAGGGGGATAATCAAACAAGGAAGGATCGCATTTCATCATTGTTAACAAAAGGGATATTTATAATATAACGGAGGTTTAGTCGTATAGACTCAAATAACTAGTAAGTTCGGATAACTCCGACTTAGCCAAAATAACATAAAACTTCTGAGTACGCAGCGGAATAAGGTTCTGATTACATGTATGAAGACATGTATCCCTAGAGTTCATTAATACATAATAAGACAAAAGAGTCCCGCTCGTCACTTCATCACCATCGGCAGCTACTCAACCTGCACATTTAGAAATATATGCAGGGCTGAGTACAAAAGTACTCAGTGGGCACGTATGCCTAAGTATAAAAATACATGCTTCAAAACTGTAAATTGTCATGCCATCATAAACAGTACAGCAAGGGAGTTTTTCGCTAAAAAGGCCCAAGCTTACTAAGTTCATTTGTGATTCTTAAAGTTCGTCTGCAGACTAAGTTCTCTTGTAATCTATCATATCTGGAACTTTGTGCCGGAGAGGTGGCCACCTCTCACGGACACTTGACCGGCCAACCCGCTAGATGACTCACGGTCACTGGTGTACACTAGTCAAGGCAGGATAGCTATCAACTGCTCAGGACCCGAATTCGATTGCATCATTGGCAAAGCCAAAGCAGATAGATATCATACTAAAATTTAAACATTTTATGGCAAGACAATACTTGAAATAACTTTAACTCAAAGATTTTGTCATGAAATAACTTGCTTGAATGTAACATTTAAACTCATTTGATATATATGAAACTGAAATTAACAGTTAGATCATCCCATGCATTCATTCGTATAAGAGGCCTACGACACGCAGGGGATCTCTATATACGTATAGTAAAAGTAATGCCCACCTGATTGCAGTGTTTTGCTACTTAAGACAATGATTCTCTTTCCTTAGCGCGATAGGTTACTCAGGCGCTTTTGTTTATTTGAACCTTTGATAACACGAAAACATGTGTTCGAGTGAATAATAGAAAATATAACAACAAATGCAGTGAATCACTATTCACTCCTTTCTCTAACTACCCATATTTCCTTAAACGACTGTATCTAACTCATTTACAATCGTTCTTCCTTTATCGAAATACTTCATGTACCTTTGAGGATGTAGGAAATCCCATTTTATATTATTCATTTATTTATCTATTATAAATAAAGAATAATTCTATATACATAAAACGTTTTCTTTTCCCCATTTAATAATGCCAATCAATATATATATATATATATATATATATATATATATATTGCTACTATTAAAATAACTAATAAGTCATTAATAAATTCTAAACATTAATTCCTAATGAAAATTTCATTGTGAGATTTTAGGAACATTTGTAAAAATACTTTAAAATAAGAAATTAACTATAAAAAGAAATTTTTGAGGAAGATCTAATAATTTTAATATTTTAACCATTTAATAATTAATAAATCTTTAATATTTCATTTATCAACTATTCCATCTAATATAATTCTACCAACAAATTCTCATGAAATCTTTCTCAAAATATATATATATATATATATATATATATATATATATATATATATCTCAATAGCTCATTTATAAACTAAAAGTGATATTTTATCAACAATAAAACTTTAAAATCCTTAATATGAATTATTTTGAATCATTTCAATCTCAACAAAGCTGTATAGACTCAACTTCAACTAATAAACTGCTTTTACTCCGAACTCGTATGGAGTCGAATTTTATATCAATAGAAACATCTTTGAGTCTAGGTATGTTGAAAAAAATCCAAGTAGTTTAAGAGATATAGCGATTTTCCCATCGCCTACCAGATTCGGCAGTTTCTGCCAACTGAAAGTCTAGATTTTTGAAAAATAGCAAACGTTACCGGAATGACCTCAAATTTTATATGCAGATAGCTAACATATATATATTCATAAAATAAAAAGTTTAGAGCTAAATATCAACATATGGTTACTGAAATAATTAACCTAATCATCTTCCTTACGACAGTTTCAGCAGATACGGGCAGTAGACTTCTCGAATTTTAAAAGGGTAGTAAACGAAGTTCAAATGACATGAAACTTTGTACGAATATTCACCACACTCCCATCTATACCCCAGAAATTTCCCATAATATAATAGAAACGGGAATGCATCAAAACAATAGCGTCAACTTACCCCTGTCCAAGTGAGCACTAATGGAAGTTGTTCGCCGGGGATTTTTCTGGTCGTCGTTCCGCGATGGTGTTTAGCCGCGAAGGTCTACGACTTAGTCTTCCTCGTGCGAGGTAGATCAGGCTACACAACGGTGGTTTCTCGATCCTTTTTCGTCGTAAGGATAGTGAGAAACGAAGGCCGTAAGTTGGCCGGTGGCTAAGTCGGGAATTCGACGTTGGCCGCCGAAGGATATTGCGGCCTTTGGTCAAGAAAATACAAAGAAGTCTTCGGCCTTTCGATTGTTGGATTTGGTAGCCTGAAGATGGAGGAACGAGTACACGTTCTCGGTTCAGAGCCTAGTGGCCGGTCGGCGAATAAACGGCCCGGCGAAGGGAGCTCACTTGAGCTCTTACAACTAAGAAATTTAAAATTCTCTCTCTCATTCTCTTGTTGTTGGCGTGTGAAGAAGTGGATGGAAATTGCTTGGCTGATGATTTAAAAGATGGAGTTGTTGGCTGATACTACAAGGGAGTCAAAATGTATCTGCGAGGTGTAGTCATAGGTTGCGGCTGAGGTGGTTGGAGGATTTGGGCGGCTGGAGCATGCTAAGGAATAGGGAAGGGTGCTGCAGATTTTTGCACACACATACACTTTTCCTTTCTTTGTAGTCAACATCCTCATGCTTAGGTAGATGTTAGTATTGTAATAGCTAGGTTGGTTGTGATGCAAATAAATAAAATCCCTTTGGCTTCAAAATTCTAAATCTGTAATATGAAATGCGTATTTGTGTATTTGCTTGATATCTGATTTCTAGATCTCTTAGGATAAATCTAAATTAAATCCGTAGATTTAATTCTTTGACTAGCATCTAAATTAAATCCGCAGATTTAATTTGCTTCACAAGCCGAAATAAATCCACAACTCAAATAAAATAATAATAATAACAACTAATAATATAATTAATATTTCTATTGCACTTAATAAATAACATGACTTCGCTAAGTCAGTTATAACTTTTGAAAAACATCACTGACTGCTTCAATAATATAAATTCAGGATCATAAGCTGAATTCATATCTGGATAATAATCGTTCCATTCACTGATGAAAAATAATAAACACAAAATACTGGATTTAATATATATAAAAGTGCGGGTCACTACATACTACCCCTCTTTACAAAAATTTCGTCCCGAAATTTGCATATCTCTTCTAAATAGTTCGGGGTATTTCTCTTTCATCTTATCTTCAAGCTCCCACGTGGCTTCCTCGTGTCCGTGGTGTCGCCATAAGACTTTCACTGATGTGATTGCCTTATTCCTGAGTTGTTGCACTTTTCGATCTAGAATGGCCTCTGGTCTCTCTTCATAGCTCAAGTCTAGGCTAAGGATCATCTCTTCTTGGTGGATCACATGCTTTGGATCGTAGACGTATTTTCTGAGTTGTGACACGTGAAAAACGTTGTGAACGTTTCCAAAACTTGGCGGTAATGCCAACCTATAGGCCACTGGGCCTATCCTCTCTAGAATCTCATAAGGTCCTACGAATCGGGGCCTAAGTTTTCCCTTGACGCCAATCCTAGTTATCCCCTTGGTAGGAGATACCTTTAGGAAGACCTTGTCTCCTATTTCAAAATGTAACTCAGTTCGACGTGCATCAGCGTAAGATTTCTGTCTATCTTGTGCCTCCTTTATTCGCCCTCTGATCTGGCGGACTATCTCAACCATCTCATTGACCATGTCTCGTCCTAAAACTTTTCTCTCACCCACTTCATCCCAATAAAGTGGGGATCTGCATTTTCTTCCATACAACGCCTCGTAAGGCGCTATATCAATGGTCGCCTGATAACTATTATTGTAGGCAAACTCGATCAATGGCAGCACCGATTCCCAATTTCCGCCTTTGTCTAACACCACTGTTCTTAACATGTCTTCGAGGGTCTGAATCGTCCTTTCAGATTGCCCATCTGTCTGTGGATGGAAGGCGGTGTTGAAATTTAGCCTCGTGCCTAACTCCTTCTGTAAGCTCATCCAAAATCTAGAAGTAAATTTTAAGTCTCGGTCTGAAGTGATCGACACGGACACGCCGTGTTAGCACATAATCTCTCGAACATACAACTGAGCTAGCTTGTCTGACCCGTGTGTGATCGGTATTGGTATAAAATGAGCACACTTTGTGAGTCGATCCACTATTACCCAAATGGCAGTGTTTCATTTCCTTGTCTTGGGCAAACTGGTCACAAAATCCATTGCAATGTGCTCCCACTTCCATTCCGGGATTTCCAATGGTTGTAGCTTTCCATATGGCCTTTGGTGTAGGGCCTTCACTTGTTGGATGCTAGGCATCTCCCTACAAATGACGCTATGTCTCTCTTCATGCCTTCCCACAAAAAATGCTTCTTTAGATCTTGATACATCTTTGTACTCCTGGAGTGGGCAGTATAAGGGGGTATCGTGAGCTTCGCTCATGATTTTATTCTTAAGTTCATCATCGTAGGGATGCATATCCTTCCCTCGAAGAAGATAGTATTATCTGATGCTTCTTGATAATTCTTGATGCCTCATTTCCTTACCGTTTCTCGTAGCTTTTCCATTTTCTCATCATTTCTTTGTGCTTCTACGATCATCTTTCTCAAGCTATGTATCATTGCAACAACGCTTGCTATCGTTCCTGGTGGTTTGACCACTTCTATGCTCATTCTACCAAATTCTCTTATGAGCTCCATCTCTCGAGTGATGAGAGATCCCAATTTAGATTGAGTCTTACGACTCAATGCATCAGCCACTACGTTGGCCTTGCCTGGGTGGTAGTTAATACCACAGTCATAATCTTTCACTAGTTCGAGCCATCTCCTTTGTCTCACGTTAAGGTCCTTTTGCTAAAAAAAAATATTTCAAGCTTTTGTGGTCCGTGAATATCTCGCACCTAACTCCAGATAGGTGATGTCTCCAAATCTTTAGTGCGTGCACCACCGGAGCCAACTTTAGATCATGAGTCGGGTAGTTTAGTTCATGTAGTCTAAGCTGTCGCGATGCGTATGCTATCACTCTTCCTTCTTGCATTAATACGCAACCAAGTCCATTTTTGGACGCGTCTGTGTAGATCACGAATTCCTTGTCAGCTGTTGGAACGGCTAACACTGGTGCAGTGGTCAACTTTTCCTTGAGTTCTTGGAAGCTCTTCTCTCACTCCTCTGTCCAAGAGAATTTTATTCTCTTCCTGAGTAGTTGCGCCATTGGCCTTGCGATTTTGGAAAATCCTTCTATGAACCTCCGATAGTAACCTGCCAATCCTAAGAAACTTCTTATCTCATTAGGGTTAGTAGGCGATATCCATTCACGCACTGCTTGCACTTTCTCAGGGTCCACTTTAATCCCTTCTGATGACACAATACGTCCTAAAAACGTGACTTCGCTGTGCCAAAACTCGCACTTACTGAATTTGGCATAAAGGCGCTCCGTCCTCAATGTTTCTATGATAATTCTCAGATGTTCCTCATGTTCTCTCTTGTCTTTCAAGTATACCAAGACATCGTCTATGAATGCTAAGACAAATTTGTCCAAGTACGGGTGGAACACTAGATTCACGAGGTCCATGAACACGGCTGATGTGCTGGTTAATCCGAATGGCTCAACTACAACTAGTAGTGGCCATATCTAATTCGAAAGGCCGTCTTAGGTACGTTTTCCGGCTGGATCTTCAACAGATGATATGCAGACCGCAAACCTATCTTTGAGAACATACTCGTCCCCCCTTGAGCTGGTTAAAGAGGTCGTCTACCCTTGGTCCAGTTCTCTATAGTCTAAGCACATTCGCAATGTGTCATCCTTCTTCTTGCGATAGCTCTTGGGTATATACTTGTCATATATGCCCACCTTGAATTATCCTCAAGTCAGATTTTCTAACTGCTCGCTGCCATTGTTTTCATTCTTGCTTTCCACCAGGAATTAGCTGACCCAGTCAGCTAAAAAGGGCACGCAAGTTAAGCGCTCTTGGTCATTGCAGCGAAAAAGCTGAAAATGCGCTCCATCTTTCGTACATATGTCTCAGCTTGGCCGGATCTCTTGTCCCACTGAAGACAAGTGGACTTTGTCATAGGAATAGTTCTTCTATTCTATGTTCTAGTTGTATAGGTGGTGAGGCCATGTTTTGTTCTAGCCCTGGTATTGGGCCTCTTCCATCATCTCAGGGAATTATTTCCCCTTCTCTCGGACGCCTTTGCTTTGTTGGCATTCCGATGAGTCGACATATGGTCACCAATGTAATACACATATGCATATCGTCGATTCTGTAAATCATTTTCTTGATTCTCAAATCTCGCTCATACTCTATCTCATGAAAGTATATAAATAACATAGCAGAAGTGACTTGCCGCAAAAGACTGATAGGGTCGCTACATAGACATGGGAAATTAGTATCAATGAGGACTATTTCATCAACATTTGAATATAGATATGGTGATCTATTCAAGCATTATACATGATGAACTGGCTATCTTGCAAATTCATCATGAAAGAGCTCAGTTCCAAAATGCCCTATTAACCAGCGTTTCCGTACTAATACTAGTCAAAATAACTAAGCCAACATAGGGGCATACAAAAGCATCGAAATGATCATCGTTTTCGAAATACACAAATAAGGTCCTACTAAATGCACAAGAGATTGTCTGTATGCATTACGTGCTTGACCCTTGGGTTGAAGCATACGTGTTTGACTGATTTAATCTGATGAGTATCTGTTTGTCCTTGGGTTACAGAAAATCTACCAACAGCTAGTAGATCGCAATGATTCAAATCACAAATGGCAATTAGGCAAAGTGTTTCAATAATTTGCCAAACAATTGAAAATGAATAACCATAGGGTAGAAATGAATTGACTGAAAGGTCGAAACGAAAGGACCTAATAGTCTGAACCCGTTTGGCTTTTCAGATGAAGGTTTAAAATATATAGGTTTAAAGACCCATATATGACGACTACTGAGATTTTGGCCATGTGGACTGGCCAGGTCCGACACAACTACTTCTCAGTCACTCGGAAATACTTTTCCGAACTTGGCAACTCTTGTTCATTTTGCTGCAAAAGGTATATTTGGTCTAAAATCACCACTTTCTTCTTAACATCTTGAACATGTCCTTGAGAATATTCTAGAGCTTCTCAAACTTGGAGTCTGCCTCCTAGTTTAATGCAATCCTTAAACATCTTCTATAGGCAAAAATAAGGTAGGCTCGACCTTACTCAACAATCTTCCTCTACATGATCTTTATGTAGTACTTCTAGTACTTAGTGTTCCTTCACATAGCGTTTGAAATGCAACCATATAATTTGAAGCACTCTTCCGTGTTATTGCAAAAGACCTTCTGAATCATCACGCATTCAATAAGGAAATAGCTTTTACTCATCTGAGCACCTTTATAGGGTATGTGTCACCATATGTAATGCTAAGTCATGAAATGACCTTAGTCAATGCTCTCATTCCGGCTACCAGACTAAATGCCTAATCCAAGACGTTCTAACTGAGGCGATGTCCTCGATAGGTTAAGGTATGTATACTTATCTTGAGTATATCCTTAGGGTCTCATTAGAATCTTAATTCATTTGTTTCAGCATTGATCCACTGTCGGCGCTTCTAGCTATTATTAAACTCTGAACCATCTTCGAGAACTTCTCTCGTCTTACACACTTGCGTAAACTTTTATGATCAATCATAATGGTTGGTAATTGCTAGTACCCATATCACATCTCGTCTTTCCAATTCGTAGTAGGTGATCGTAATCAATAGGGATTCTCAGTCATATCCTCATCTATTGCGATAGGTACTGTAAGTAGAATGGTTCCGAATATCTGAAACTATAAGCTGATAGCTTTAATCGTAATATTATAACATTATATACAAAGCATTTTGACCCCTCGTAAGTCTAACTTTGAAGTTCATACATGAATCATGAAGGTTATCCTCAAGCCATAGCTAGTGATAATCGAGGCTAGAAGCGAGTCTCAGCTTATTAGGGATTAGCTAACTGATTACATAAGTCGCACTCATCGCTATAAGCAATATCATGCTTAAACTATCATCGAATAAGGCAATAGTCGATTAGGTGCTCCGTCTCGCGTGAACAACCTGAATGAAGAACTATGTCTGCGTCAGTGATTCGTGCGTGGCACTCCGCTTGCACTGCTTTCATTGGATTCTCTTCCTCTTTCTTAGCTCTTCACCATGGCTATAGTGAAATATAACTGAGTTTCTAGCTTCTATTGTTCTTCTCGTAACAGTGATCATGCATTCTTAACGCATCTAAGTTCATTGAGATATCTAATCAATCAATAAAGCATAAAACTTGAATGTAAGCATCAGTACATTCATATAGAACGTGAACTTCTCAATGTTTTAAAATCATTACCACCTTCTTTCTTGCTGAGCATGACGATGTGATGAAGTGATGAGCTTTGGTTGACTAACTCATATATACCAGTGATCATACTAGAAAAATTGGTTAACTCAAGGGTTCGGAGCAAATAAACCTGCTCTGATACCACTCTGTCACGACCGGCCCTAATTAAGGATAATTAAGCCGGGAAAACCGTGACTAATGGAGGGAGATTAGAAGCGGGGTAGAAAGGGGGATAATCAAACAAGGAAGGATCGCATTTCATCATTGTTAACAAAAGGGATATTTATAATATAACGGAGGTTTAGTCGTATAGACTCAAATAACTAGTAAGTTCGGATAACTCCGACTTAGCCAAAATAACATAAAACTTCTGAGTACGCAGCAGAATAAGGTTCTGATTACATGTATGAAGACATGTATCCCTAGAGTTCATTAATACATAATAAGACAAAAGAGTCCCGCTCGTCACTTCATCACCATCGGCAGCTACTCAACCTGCACATTTAGAAATATATGCAGGGCTGAGTACAAAAGTACTCAGTGGGCACGTATGCCTAAGTATAAAAATACATGCTTCAAAACTGTAAATTGTCATGCCATCATAAACAGTACAGCAAGGGAGTTTTTCGCTAAAAAGGCCCAAGCTTACTAAGTTCATTTGTGATTCTTAAAGTTCGTCTGCAGACTAAGTTCTCTTGTAATCTATCATATCTGGAACTTTGTGCCGGAGAGGTGGCCACCTCTCACGGACACTTGACCGGCCAACCCGCTAGATGACTCACGGTCACTGGTGTACACTAGTCAAGGCAGGATAGCTATCAACTGCTCAGGACCCGAATTCGATTGCATCATTGGCAAAGCCAAAGCAGATAGATATCATACTAAAATTTAAACATTTTATGGCAAGACAATACTTGAAATAACTTTAACTCAAAGATTTTGTCATGAAATAACTTGCTTGAATGTAACATTTAAACTCATTTGATATATATGAAACTGAAATTAACAGTTAGATCATCCCATGCATTCATTCGTATAAGAGGCCTACGACACGCAGGGGATCTCTATATACGTATAGTAAAAGTAATGCCCACCTGATTGCAGTGTTTTGCTACTTAAGACAATGATTCTCTTTCCTTAGCGCGATAGGTTACTCAGGCGCTTTTGTTTATTTGAACCTTTGATAACACGAAAACATGTGTTCGAGTGAATAATAGAAAATATAACAACAAATGCAGTGAATCACTATTCACTCCTTTCTCTAACTACCCATATTTCCTTAAACGACTGTATCTAACTCATTTACAATCGTTCTTCCTTTATCGAAATACTTCATGTACCTTTGAGGATGTAGGAAATCCCATTTTATATTATTCATTTATTTATCTATTATAAATAAAGAATAATTCTATATACATAAAACGTTTTCTTTTCCCCATTTAATAATGCCAATCAATATATATATATATATATATATATATTGCTACTATTAAAATAACTAATAAGTCATTAATAAATTCTAAACATTAATTCCTAATGAAAATTTCATTGTGAGATTTTAGGAACATTTGTAAAAATACTTTAAAATAAGAAATTAACTATAAAAAGAAATTTTTGAGAAGATCTAATAATTTTAATATTTTAACCATTTAATAATTAATAAATCTTTAATATTTCATTTATCAACTATTCCATCTAATATAATTCTACCAACAAATTCTCATGAAATCTTTCTCAAAATATATATATATATATATATATATATATATATATATATATATATATATATATATATCTCAATAGCTCATTTATAAACTAAAAGTGATATTTTATCAACAATAAAACTTTAAAATCCTTAATATGAATTATTTTGAATCATTTCAATCTCAACAAAGCTGTATAGACTCAACTTCAACTAATAAACTGCTTTTACTCCGAACTCGTATGGAGTCGAATTTTATATCAATAGAAACATCTTTGAGTCTAGGTATGTTGAAAAAAATCCAAGTAGTTTAAGAGATATAGCGATTTTCCCATCGCCTACCAGATTCGGCAGTTTCTGCCAACTGAAAGTCTAGATTTTTGAAAAATAGCAAACGTTACCGGAATGACCTCAAATTTTATATGCAGATAGCTAACATATATATATTCATAAAATAAAAAGTTTAGAGCTAAATATCAACATATGGTTACTGAAATAATTAACCTAATCATCTTCCTTACGACAGTTTCAGCAGATACGGGCAGTAGACTTCTCGAATTTTAAAAGGGTAGTAAACGAAGTTCAAATGACATGAAACTTTGTACGAATATTCACCACACTCCCATCTATACCCCAGAAATTTCCCATAATATAATAGAAACGGGAATGCATCAAAACAATAGCGTCAACTTACCCCTGTCCAAGTGAGCACTAATGGAAGTTGTTCGCCGGGGATTTTTCTGGTCGTCGTTCCGCGATGGTGTTTAGCCGCGAAGGTCTACGACTTAGTCTTCCTCGTGCGAGGTAGATCAGGCTACACAACGGTGGTTTCTCGATCCTTTTTCGTCGTAAGGATAGTGAGAAACGAAGGCCGTAAGTTGGCCGGTGGCTAAGCCGGGAATTCGACGTTGGCCGCCGAAGGATATTGCGGCCTTTGGTCAAGAAAATACAAAGAAGTCTTCGGCCTTTCGATTGTTGGATTTGGTAGCCTGAAGATGGAGGAACGAGTACACGTTCTCGGTTCAGAGCCTAGTGGCCGGTCGGCGAATAAACGGCCCGGCGAAGGGAGCTCACTTGAGCTCTTACAACTAAGAAATTTAAAATTCTCTCTCTCATTCTCTTGTTGTTGGCGTGTGAAGAAGTGGATGGAAATTGCTTGGCTGATGATTTAAAAGATGGAGTTGTTGGCTGATACTACAAGGGAGTCAAAATGTATCTGCGAGGTGTAGTCATAGGTTGCGGCTGAGGTGGTTGGAGGATTTGGGCGGCTGGAGCATGCTAAGGAATAGGGAAGGGTGCTGCAGATTTTTGCACACACATACACTTTTCCTTTCTTTGTAGTCAACATCCTCATGCTTAGGTAGATGTTAGTATTGTAATAGCTAGGTTGGTTGTGATGCAAATAAATAAAATCCCTTTGGCTTCAAAATTCTAAATCTGTAATATGAAATGCGTATTTGTGTATTTGCTTGATATCTGATTTCTAGATCTCTTAGGATAAATCTAAATTAAATCCGTAGATTTAATTCTTTGACTAGCATCTAAATTAAATCCGCAGATTTAATTTGCTTCACAAGCCGAAATAAATCCACAACTCAAATAAAATAATAATAATAACAACTAATAATATAATTAATATTTCTATTGCACTTAATAAATAACATGACTTCGCTAAGTCAGTTATAACTTTTGAAAAACATCACTGACTGCTTCAATAATATAAATTCAGGATCATAAGCTGAATTCATATCTGGATAATAATCGTTCCATTCACTGATGAAAAATAATAAACACAAAATACTGGATTTAATATATATAAAAGTGCGGGTCACTACATACTACCCCTCTTTACAAAAATTTCGTCCCGAAATTTGCATATCTCTTCTAAAATAGTTCGGGGTATTTCTCTTTCATCTTATCTTCAAGCTCCCACGTGGCTTCCTCGTGTCCGTGGTGTCGCCATAAGACTTTCACTGATGTGATTGCCTTATTCCTGAGTTGTTGCACTTTTCGATCTAGAATGGCCTCTGGTCTCTCTTCATAGCTCAAGTCTAGGCTAAGGATCATCTCTTCTTGGTGGATCACATGCTTTGGATCGTAGACGTATTTTCTGAGTTGTGACACGTGAAAAACGTTGTGAACGTTTCCAAAACTTGGCGGTAATGCCAACCTATAGGCCACTGGGCCTATCCTCTCTAGAATCTCATAAGGTCCTACGAATCGGGGCCTAAGTTTTCCCTTGACGCCAATCCTAGTTATCCCCTTGGTAGGAGATACCTTTAGGAAGACCTTGTCTCCTATTTCAAAATGTAACTCAGTTCGACGTGCATCAGCGTAAGATTTCTGTCTATCTTGTGCCTCCTTTATTCGCCCTCTGATCTGGCGGACTATCTCAACCATTTCATTGACCATGTCTGGTCCTAAAACTTTTCTCTCACCCACTTCATCCCAATAAAGTGGGGATCTTGCATTTTCTTCCATACAACGCCTCGTAAGGCGCTATATCAATGGTCGCCTGATAACTATTATTGTAGGCAAACTCGATCAATGGCAGCACCGATTCCCAATTTCCGCCTTTGTCTAACACCACTGTTCTTAACATGTCTTCGAGGGTCTGAATCGTCCTTTCAGATTGCCCATCTATCTGTGGAGGAAGGCGGTGCTGAAATTCAATTTTGTGCCCAGTTCTTTTTGTAAACTGATCCAGAATCTGGATGTGAACTTGGAATCTCTGTCCGATGTAATTGACTTTGGAATTCCGTGCAAACGCACAATCTCTCTAGCATAGAGTTGAGCTAGCTTGTCGGATCCATGGGTGATTGGGATTGGTATAAAGTGCGCACACTTCGTAAGTCTGTCCACAATGACCCATATAGCCGTATTACCTCGCTTGGATCTTGGCAATCCTGTGACGAAGTCCATTTCTATATCATCCCATTTCCATTCTGGTATCTCCAAGGATTGTAACTCCCCGTAAGGCCTTTGGTGTAAGGCTTTCACTTGCTGGCAAGCAAGACATCGCTCAATAAACGAGGCTACATCTCGTTTCATTCCTTCCCACCATAAATTCTCTTTTAGATCTTGATACATCTTAGTACTTCCCGGGTGGGCAGTATAAGGGGTATCATGGGCTTCGCTCAAGATTTATTCTTAAGTTCTGCATCTTGAGGAATGCATATCCTTCCTTCAAAGAGTATGGCATTGTCTGGTGCTTCTTGGAAATCTTTGAGATCTCCTAATCTTATCTTTTCCCGTAATTTTTCCATCTTCTCATCCTTTTCTTTGTGCTTCTACCACCATTTTTCTTAAACTAGGTATTGTCTCAACAACGCCTGCTATAGTTCCAGGTGGTTTAATCACTTCTATTATCATCTTGTCAAATTCTTTTATAAGCTCATCTTCTCTTGTGAGAAGATGTCCTAATTTTGATGAGACTTTTCGGTTTAATGCATCGACTACTACATAGCCTTGCCTGGGTGGTAGTTAATACCGCAGTCATAGTCCTTTACTAATTCGAGCTATCTCCTTTGCCTCATGTTTAGATCTTTTTGCTCGAAAAAGTACTTCAGACTTTTATGATCAGTAAAATCTCACACCTAAAATCCATATAGGTGATGTCTCCAGATTTTTAATGCATGTACTACTGCAGCTAGTTCCAGATCATGAGTCGGATAATTCAACTCATGAGATCTAAGTTGTCGTGATGCATATGCTATTACCTTACCATCTTGCATCAACACGCAACCTAGTCCATTTTTTGACGCATCCGTGTAGATTACATATTCTTTGTCTGGTTCGGAGACTGCTAAAACCGGCGCAGTAGTTAGCATTTTCTTGAGTTTTTGGAAACTCTCCTCACACTCGTCTGTCCAAGTATACTTGATCCCCTTCTTGAGCAGTTGCGCCATTGGCCTTGCGATTTTGGAAAATCCTTCTATGAACCTCCGATAGTAACCTGCCAATCCTAAGAAACTTCTTATCTCATTAGGGTTAGTAGGCGATCCATTCGCGCACCGCTTGCACTTTCTCAGGGTCCACTTTAATCCCTTCTGATGACACAATACGTCCTAAAAACGTGACTTCGCTGTGCCAAAACTCGCACTTGCTGAATTTGGCATAAAGGCGCTCCGTCCTCAATGTTTCTATGATAATTCTCAGATGTTCCTCATGGTCTCTCTTGTCTTTCAAGTATACCAAGACATCGTCTATGAATGCTAAGACAAATTTGTCCAAGTACGGGTGGAACACTAGATTCACGAGGTCCATGAACACGGCTGATGTGCTGGTTAATCCGAATGGCTCAACTACAACTAGTAGTGGCCATATCTAATTCGAAAGGCCGTCTTAGGTACGTTTTCCGGCTGGATCTTCAACAGATGATATGCAGACCGCAAACCTATCTTTGAGAACATACTCGTCCCCCCTTGAGCTGGTTAAAGAGGTCGTCTACCCTTGGTCCAGTTCTCTATAGTCTAAGCACATTCGCAATGTGTCATCCTTCTTCTTCCGGTAACTTTTGGGTATATATTTATCATTATCCCTATCTTGAACTGCTCCCAGGAGAGGTTTTCTAGTTGATCAGCTGTCATTGTCTTCATTCTGGCTTCCCACCAGAAATTAACTGACCCAGTCAGCTAAAAAGGGCATGCAAGTTAGGCGCTCTTGGTCATTGCAGCGAAAAAGCTGAAAATGCGCTCCATCTTTCGTACATATGTCTCAGCTTGGCCGGATCTCTTGTCCCACTGAAGACAAGTGGACTTTGTCATAGGAATAGTTCTTCTATTCTATGTTCTAGTTGTATGGGTGGTGAGGCCATGTTTTGTTCTAGCCCTGGTATTGGGCCTCTTCCATCATCTCAGGGAATTATTTCCCCTTCTCTCGGACGCCTTTGCTTTGTTGGCATTCCGATGAGTCGACATATGGTCACCAATGTAATACACATATGCATATCGTCGATTCTATAAATCATTTTCTTGATTCTCAAATCTCGCTCATACTCTATCTCATGAAAGTATATAAATAACATAGCAGAAGTGACTTGCCGCAAAAGACTGATAGGGTCGCTACATAGACATGGGAAATTAGTATCAATGAGGACTATTTCATCAACATTTGAATATAGATATGGTGATCTATCCAAGCATTATACATGATGAACTGGCTATCTTGCAAATTCATCATGAAAGAGCTCAGTTCCAAAATGCCCTATTAACCAGCGTTTCCGTACTAATACTAGTCAAAATAACTATGCCAACATAGGGGCATACAAAAGCATCGAAATGATCATCGTTTTCGAAATACACAAATAAAGTCTTACTAAATGCACAAGAGATTGTCTGTATGCATTACGTGCTTGACCCTTGGGTTGAAGCATACGTGTTTGACTGATTTAATCTGATGAGTATCTGTTTATCCTTGGGTCACAGAAAATCTACCAACAGCTAGTAGAACGCAATGATTCAAATCACAAATGGCAATTAGGCAAAGTGTTTCAATAATTTGCCAAACAATTGAAAATGAATAACCATAGGGTAGAAATGAATTGACTGAAAGGTCGAAACGAAATGACCCAATAGTCTGAACCCGTTTAGCTTTTCTGATGAAGGTTTAAAATATATAGGTTTAAAGACCCATATATGACGACTACTGAGATTTTGGCCATGTGAACTGGCCAGGTCCGACACAACTACTTCTCAGTCACTCGAAAATACTTTTCCGAACTTGGTAACTCTTGTTCATTGGCTGCAAAAGGTATATTTGGTCTAAAAATCACCACTTTCTTCTTAACATCTTGAACATGTCCTTGAGAATATTCTAGAGCTTCTCAAACTTGGAGTCTGCCTCCTAGTTTAATGTAATCCTTAAACATCTTCTATAGGCGAAATAAGGTAGGCTCGACCTTACTCAACAATGTTCCTCTACATGATCTTAATGTAGTACTTCTAGTACTTAGTGTTCCTTCACATAGCGCTTGAAATGCAATCATATAATTTGAAGCACTCTTCCGTGTCATTGCAAAAGACCTTCTGAAATATCACGCCTTCAATAAGGAAATAGATTTTGCTCCTCTGAGCATCTTTACAGGGTATGTTTCACCATACGTAATGCTAAGTCATGGGATGATCTTAGTCAATGCTCTCATTCCGGCTACTAAACTAAATGACTAATCCAAGACGTTCTAACTGAGGCGATGTCCTCGATAGGTTAAGGTATGTATACTTATCTTGAGTATATCCTTAGGGTCTCATTAGAATCTTAATTCATTTGTTTCAGCATTGATCCACTGTCGGCGCTTCTGGCTATTATTAAACTCTAAACCATCTTCGAGAACTTCTCTCGTCTTACACACTTGCGTAAACTTTTATGATCAATCATAATGGTTGGTAATTGCTAGTACCCATATGACATCTTGTCTTTCAAATTTGTAGTAGGTGATCGTAATCAATAGGGATTCTCGGTCATGTCCTCATCTATTGCGATAGGTACTATAAGTAGAATGGTTCCGAATATCTGAAACTATAAGCTGATAGCTTTAATCGTAATATTATAACATTATATACAAAGCATTTTGACCCCTCGTAAGTCTAATTCTGAAGTTCATACATGAATCATGAAGGTTAATCTCAAGCCATAGCTAGTGATAATCGAGGCTAGAAGCGAGTCTCAGCTTATTAGGGATTAGCTAACTGATTACATAAGTCGCACTCATCGCTATAAGCAATATCATACTTAAACTATCATCGAATAAGGCAATAGTCGATTAGGTGTTCCGTTTCGCGTGAACAACCTGAATGAAGAACTATGCCTGCGTCAGTGATTCGTACGTGGCACTCCACTTGCACTACTTTCATTGGATTCTCTTTCTCTTTCTTGGCACTTCACCATGGCTATAGTGAAATATAACTGAGTTTCTAGCTTCTATTGTTCTTCTCGTAACAGTGATCATGCATTCTTAACGCATCTAAGTTCATTGAGTGATCTTCTTAATAAAAGACATAAATAGGATATTAAACACTTGCGCATTCGCGTGAAATATAAAGCTTTTGTCTTTTGATGTTCTTCCTCCTGGTTGAGCATGGCGATGTGATGAAGTGTTGAGCTTTAGTCGACTGACTCATATATACTAGTGATCATACTAGAAAAATGGGTTAACTCTAGGGTTCAGAGCAAATGAACTGCTCTGATACCACTCTGTCACGACCGGCCCTAATTAAGGATAATTAAGCCGGGAAAACCGTGACTAATGGGGGAAGATTAGAAACGGGGTAGAAAGGGGGATAATCAAACAAGGAAGGATCGCATTTCATCATTTTTAACAAAAGGGATATTTATAAAATAGCGGAGGTTTGGTCGAATAGACTCAAATAACTAGCAAGTTCGGATAGCTCCGACTTAGCCAAAATAACATAAAACTTCTGAGTACGCAGCGGAATAAGGTTCTGATTACATGTATGAAGACATGTATCCCTAGAGTTCATTAATACATAATAAGACAAAAGAGTCCCGCTCGTCACTTCATCACCATCGGCAGCTACTCAACCTGCACATTTAGAAATATATGCAGGGCTGAGTACAAAAGTACTCAGTGGGCACGTATGCCTAAGTATAAAAATACATGCTTCAAAACTGTAAATTGTCATGCCATCACAAACAGTACAGCAAGGGAGTTTTTCGCTAAAAAGGCCCAAGCTTACTAAGTTCATTTGTGATTCTTAAAGTTCGTCTGCAGACTAAGTTCTCTTGTAATCTATCATATCTGGAACTTTGTGCCGGAGAGGTGGCCACCTCTCACGGTCACTTGACCGGCCAACCCGCTAGATGACTCACGGTCACTGGTGTACACTAGCCCTGGCAGGATAGCTATCAACTGCTCAAGACCCGAATTCGATTGCATCATTGGCAAAGCCAAAGCAGATAGATATCATACTAAAATTTAAATATTTTATGGCAAGACAATACTTGAAATAACTTTAACTCAAAGATTTTGTCATGAAATAACTTGCTTGAACGTAACATTTAAACTCATTTGATATATATATGAAACTGAAATTAACAGTTAGATCATCTCATGCATTCGTATAAGAGGCCTACGACACGCAGGGGATCTCTATATACATATAGTAAAAGTAATGCCCACCTGATTGCAGTGTTTTGCTACTTAAGACAATGATTCTCTTTCCTTAGCGCGATAGGTTACTCAGGCGCTTTTGTTTATTTGAACCTTTGATACACGAAAACATGTGTTCGAGTGAATAATAGAAAATATAACAACAAATGCAGTGAATCACTATTCACTCCTTTCTCTAACTACCCATATTTCCTTAAACGACTGTATCTAACTCATTTACAATCGTTCTTCCTTTATCGAAATACTTCATGTACCTTTGAGGATGTAGGAAATCCCATTTTATATTATTCATTTATTTATCTATTATAAATAAAGAATAATTCTATATACATAAAACGTTTTTCTTTTCCCCATTTAATAATGCCAATCAATATATATATATATATATATATATATATATATTGCTACTATTAAAATAACTAATAAGTCATTAATAAATTCTAAACATTAATTCCTAATGAAAATTTCATTGTGAGATTTTAGGAACATTTGTAAAAATACTTTAAAATAAGAAATTAACTATAAAAAGAAATTTTTGAGAAGATCTAATAATTTTAATATTTTAACCATTTAATAATTAATAAATCTTTAATATTTCATTTATCAACTATTCCATCTAATATAATTCTACCAACAAATTCTCATGAAATCTTTCTCAATATATATATATATATATATATATATATATATATATATATATATCTCAATAGCTCATTTATAAACTAAAAGTGATATTTTATCAACAATAAAACTTTAAAATCCTTAATATGAATTATTTTGAATCATTTCAATCTCAACAAAGCTGTATAGACTCAACTTCAACTAATAAACTGCTTTTACTCCGAACTCGTATGGAGTCGAATTTTATATCAATAGAAACATCTTTGAGTCTAGTTTAATTGAAAAAAACGTATGTTGAAAAAATCCAAGTAGTTTAAGAGATATAGCGATTTTCCCATCGCCTACCAGATTCGGCAGTTTCTGCCAACTGAAAGTCTAGATTTTTGAAAAATAGCAAACGTTACCGGAATGACCTCAAATTTTATATGCAGATAGCTAACATATATATATTCATACAATAAAAAGTTTAGAGCTAAATATGAAAATATGGTTACTGAAATAATTAACCTAATCATCTTCCTTACGACAGTTTCAGCAGATACGGGCAGTAGACTTCTCGAATTTTAAAAGGGTAGTAAACGAAGTTCAAATGACATGAAACTTTGTACGAATATTCACGACACTCCCATCTATACCCCAGAAATTTCCCATAATATAATAGAAACGGGAATGCATCAAAACAATAGCGTCAACTTACCCCTGTCCAAGTGAGCACTAATGGAAGTTGTTCGCCGGGGGTTTTTCTGGTCGTCGTTCCGCGATGGTGTTTAGCCGCGAAGGTCTACGACTTAGTCTTCCTCGTGCGAGGTAGATCAGGCTACACAACGGTGGTTTCTCGATCCTTTTTCGTCGTAAGGATAGTGAGAAACGAAGGCCGTAAGTTGGCCGGTGGCTAAGTCGGGAATTCGACGTTGGCCGCCGAAGGATATTGCGGCCTTTGGTCAAGAAAATACAAAGAAGTCTTCGGCCTTTCGATTGTTGGATTTGGTAGCCTGAAGATGGAGGAACGAGTACACGTTCTCGGTTCAGAGCCTAGTGGCCGGTCGGCGAATAAACGGCCCGGCGAAGGGAGCTCACTTGAGCTCTTACAACTAAGAAATTTAAAATTCTCTCTCTCATTCTCTTGTTGTTGGCGTGTGAAGAAGTGGATGGAAATTGCTTGGCTGATGATTTAAAAGATGGAGTTGTTGGCTGATACTACAAGGGAGTCAAAATGTATCTGCGAGGTGTAGTCATAGGTTGCGGCTGAGGTGGTTGGAGGATTTGGGCGGCTGGAGCATGCTAAGGAATAGGGAAGGGTGCTGCAGATTTTTGCACACACATACACTTTTCCTTTCTTTGTAGTCAACATCCTCATGCTTAGGTAGATGTTAGTATTGTAATAGCTAGGTTGGTTGTGGTGCAAATAAATAAAATCCCTTTGGCTTCAAAATTCTAAATCTGTAATATGAAATGCGTATTTGTGTATTTGCTTGATATCTGATTTCTAGATCTCTTAGGATAAATCTAAATTAAATCCGTAGATTTAATTCTTTGACTAGCATCTAAATTAAATCCGCAGATTTAATTTGCTTCACAAGCCGAAATAAATCCACAACTCAAATAAAATAATAATAATAACAACTAATAATATAATTAATATTTCTATTGCACTTAATAAATAACATGACTTCGCTAAGTCAGTTATAACTTTTGAAAAACATCACTGACTGCTTCAATAATATAAATTCAGGATCATAAGCTGAATTCATATCCGGATAATAATCGGTTCCATTCACTGATGAAAAATAATAAACACAAAATACTGGATTTAATATATATAAAAGTGCGGGTCACTACATGAGCAAACTTCGCTCAATCTCTAATCATCATATATGCATCAGCTAGTTCTTTCACATCACAATTAACAGTGTTTCTCTTAATCATTTCAATTAAAAATATAAAATAATCCCGCTTTGCATGGATCAATACTGAAAAATAAATGAAGTTAACTGCCACTTTTGGAATGAGATATTCAGGAAAGTATGTCCATTACTAAATGGTCATTAATAGTAACATAAAACATTACTCATATATGATCATTTAGAATTCAAGAAATCAAATATATGTAGAATTAATGTTTAATTACCCAACAATTCACATCTGGTAATCTTTTGAGTTTTTCAAAGTAATGAAAGATTTCTACTGGTCAATGCCCAGAAAACCAACAAACCTTCGTGATTCACAAGATCAAAAGTAGACCGTAGACATATCTGTTTTTTAAAAAAAAACTCAAACTAAAGATTTCTACTAGTTATTTCCCAGAAAACCAACAAACCTTCATTATTCACAATATCGAGGTAGTCACCTCTCTAAATTTATAGAACCGATTTTTGTAGTAGCCACTACTGATAGTACAAATCAATATTTGTCCATCAATATTATTTCAATTAATAAATTTTAGCCAATTTTTGAATATTTAAATGAGAATGCCCCAGTAGTGAATGGGGTCGATTTATCCTCTCTCTTACACGAAATCCTCTCCAAACCCTACATTCGCTCCGTCGTGCCGCAACTACTGTCCCTCTACCGTGCTGCCAACTAATCCTCCGTACAGTCTCAAGTTTTCGAGATCATTTCCTTTATTTTATTTTTTTGATAAATTACACAAGTAATAAAATAAATTTAAATTTCTCTCAAAAAACAAAAATTAAAGATTGCACCATGGTGGACTCCAACTCAGGACTTCAGGTCTTGAGCATTAATCACCTAAAATGAAGCATTCTACGAATACTCCTACCGGAACTAGATCTGGCAAAGAAGAACATGAGACATCCACGAGTAAATGTCGTAAATTTCACAACGTGCCACTCGAACATGAACTCCCTCAAGAAAAATAATCCCTTTTTTTGATTTACTGGTATAATATTTTTTTAACGGTTGATGCCCAATTTCGTGTTATTTCGTTCATTTAATTCGAATTTTATTCAACAATTTAGTTAAAAATTGCTCATTTGAATAAGATCTACGGAGCCAAATGCAATCTCATAATCATGAAAACAATGGGAAAGTGAGCTCGTTGTTGAGTAAGGTTTGAATCTGAACAACAAATTCTGAAAAAAATGAGAAATTAATCGAGTAAGAATTAAAGAATGCTTAAATTTGTAAAGAAGAGAAAGTGATGATAGTTTTATGCCTTGAAGGTGGAACACCCCTCAGTTTCACTAATAGCATATTTGGTCTAAGTACGATTATAAGGTCTTCTATTCCACGAAGAAACTTCGTTTTAACTTAAGTGCTACTCCGTTTGTTCACGAAAAATTTGTTACAATTTTCTTTTTGGTTCATCCACAAAAATTTTCCACTTTCATTTATAATAAGGTCACATACAACTCCACTCACATCAAAATGAGATTCTTACGCTACTAATAACTTCACTCACATTTTATTAAAACTCATGCGTCCATTTCACAATATAAAAAAAAAATTGTGAACATAGGGAGTCTGATTTATGGCAAAGGCCTTTTTAAGGAGAAACTTGAATTTTTTTTCAGTTTTAGAAAAGCGATTCAACTTCCCTGATCAGCTTGGCAAAAAAATTCAGTCATGAGCATGAAATCATCAAAGATTTACATGGAGCATTAGTACAAGGCATGTTAGCATGCATTCTCATGCATAGGATGATATCTTTCACCAAGGCGTTTATTTTTGAAACTTTTGATTTAGTTCCTTAAATCAAAAGACTCACTTTATAATCGAAAGACTCTCGACGTTGCAAAAGTTCAAATCGTTTTAATTTCTAACTAACATCATGTCATGCTTAGACATAACGATATCATATTATATTATATAAAGTTTCATGTGATCAATGTCCGAAATGTGTTTCATGTTTCTCAGTTAAGAAAGTACGTGTTCGATGCTAAGCACGTCATTCATCAACAAAAAATATTCCTAGAACCCAACTTAAGCTTCAAGGAGAGACCGGAAGCTATTTTGGACCGAAAGATTTAACTAAGGAACAAGTCCATTGCGCTGGTTATGGTGCAATGGAGACACCATGAACATGAAGAAGCTACGTAGGAACTAGAGGATAAGATAGAAGAGGAAGTACCCAGACCGTTTCCCCAAAGTTAATAAGTAAATTTCGGGACAAAATTTATTTTTAGAGGAAGAGGATGTAACACCCACCATTTTTATATTAATATAGATAAAATATACATATTTACGTGATATGATATATATGTGATTTAATGTGAAGAAAATACTATTCCATGATTTATTTTCATATGTCATGAGATAAATTGAGAATTTCGACACATGAGTTTAATTAATTTACAAGAGGTGAATTATATGCGTATTTGAGTATGGGATTTATGAAGTATGATATTTATGATTGTATAAGTAAAATGGAGTTTTTATGACAAGGTTACCCAATTGAATTCATTTAATTGAGAGATGAGATTTAATTACGGAGAAAATGCCTGTATGATTTATTTGGCTTATATAGAATATTAATATTATTATTTTATACGAACATAAGTATGTTTATTTGTATGTTCATTTGTTTTTATACGAACATATCGACGAACATTAGTATGCTCATTTATTTTTTATACGAACACATCGACGAACATTAGTATGTTCGTAAGTTCATAATAATGTTCGTTGGTTCCTAGAATTGGAAAATGAGGAATTTACGAGATTTCCTAAACTTGAAGAATTCGGATGAATCTGATTCATTGATTTTGGTGAGATCAATGGCTCTGATTTGGTCTCTATTCTCTATATAGGGAAGTGGTCTCCATTGAATCTGACTATATATATATATATATATATATATATATATATATAGGGGTGGGCTACCGTGAGAGCACATCTTAAAATAACAAATAAGAGCAATTTTTAATGTATGAATTTTATGTAGAACACGTATGGGTTCGCTGTATAAATGTATGAATTGTGAACAATAATTTTTTGCTACCTTTGGGATTCGAACTCAGGACCATAAATCCATCCAACAGGATTACAAATCAATCGTATATCTTGATGATCTAAGGGCTGAAAATGATTCTTATTTTATATCTTAAGAAATGCTCTTATTTTAGCCCTTCCCTATATTTATTTTAGTTGAAACCCAACCCCCCTTCAGATCCGGCCATGAGGCCCATCACCCTAGGCGAGAGTTCAGATCGCACGCCTAGGGCTGAATGTTAGAGGTCTGAAAAACATGTTATTTAAAATTGATAGCTCATTTTACATATCACTCATTTGCTTTTGAATCCGATTGAAAAGGGCTCATACAAATTTGACTTCATTAAAAGAAATTAGTAGCATATTACTTAGCCTTCAATTGGACTTTTATTTTATATTTTGCGTAGAGCCTTTAATCAGAAGGCCCTCCATGTTTCATCACATATTTTCTTGAGGTCGTAACTAGATAAACGATTTATTTTATTTTATTTTATTTGTGGCAATTAATCATTTCGTTCCTACTTTATGTTGATGTAAATGTTTTTAAATAATGAAAGGCATGCTCGATCAAGTCAGCTAGGGCTGGGAATCGGGTCGGGATCGGGTACCCATCGGGTACCCGGTCCCGATTAAGACGGGAAATCGATACCCGATCCCGAACCTGAAAAAAAATCGGGTACCCTAATACCCGAGTCGGGTATTCGGGTACCCTAATTACCCGGTCAAAATTACATGTTTCAGGTCAAACTGTGTAAAATCGGGTATTTCGGGTATTAGGGTACCCGGTTTTCCTTAATCGGGTATTAGGGTACCCTAATACCCGAAAATACCCGATTTTTTTTTAAAAAAAATTCGAAAATGTAACCCCTAATTTCATGCCCAATTGAAATTGAAATTAAGGAATTAAAATTTAATTAAATTGAAATTGAAATTAAGGAATTAAAATTTAATTAAATAATTTAATATATATTTAATAAAAACCGGGTATTTCGGGTATACCCGATACCCGATCGGTTATACCCGATACCCGATTTTTCCCCACCCTAAATACCCGATCCCGAACCCGGTCCCGGTCCCTAATTTTGCGGGTATAGGGTACGCGATACCCGATTTTTTCGGGTCGGGTATTCGGGTACCCTATACCCGAACCCTATCTTCCCACCCCTAAAGTCAGCTCGACCACGCCTACTTTAGGGTGTGTTTGCTTTGATAGAAAAAAAAAGTACTGATATCTTAATCTATTTTTTTTATCATTTTCACATATTTATTATGATGAAAAATTTTCTTCGGGTAGTGTGAAATATTTTCTTGGACAATTCTTTTTCACTCATTTTCTCGTCAATGTTGGATAATATTATCCTATTATAGGGGCGTGAAAATATTTTCCAACATTTTTCCACTTTTTCATCTATAGTACTAAAAAAAAGGAGAAAACGATAACATTTTTTCATCTTTTCTTATCTATTTTTTTCGAATGAAAATTTTACAACCAAAATAAACAAACCTTTATTTGTTAACTGATTCATTGCCCTGTAAATGCATGATTATTTTTCTTGAAGTTAAGAGGATACAAAAGTAAATGCATGATTATTTTTCTTTATTCATTTTTCTTCACACAATGACATAATGATTTATATTTTCACATGATATTTGTACTATATTTTTGTTTTGTAACTGTCCGAATAGATTTCGTTTTGCTTGTCATTATGTTTCCTATTGTACTTCCATTCATTACTGAAGCTGGAGAACAGATAAACATTTTTGTTTAATTAATTAAACATAAACCTTTGAAATCTATACATAGCCTATAATTTATCTGATTAGATATGTATCTTGTAATGAGGAATTTTGAGATGGAACTAAACAATTGAGTTAATATATAACATTAACATAGAACTGGAAATTAAGTATCGACCCTAAACTCTAAAATTGAGTCATGATTCAATAAATCATAATATACATAATTCTTTATTTTAACTATCTTCACAATCATGTCACGTGTATCTTTTTTTAACTTTAGGTCTACTTTTATAGGGAAAAAGAATTATTATCGTATACCTTTGAATTGAACGGCTGCTTATCGCAGTTTATGTAAGATCGTGTATAAATTGCAATTTAATTTAGGGCACGCATAATATAAAGTTACTGAAAGGAAAAAAAGTATTAATAATATTGTGTGCTATTCGGAAATAGGGATGGCTGTCTATATACAATTTCAATATATTATTGAATCTTACCCAAGATAATAATAACACCGATCCATAAGTGTTGTTGTAATAATTGAGTAAAATAATGAATATGTGTAGTGATGATCTTGGGAAATTGTGGAAGGAAAATAAATAGTGGTGATGGTGTGGCACGTGTAGAAAGAGAGAGTTGGAGAGGAGAGAGAGGACAAAGATGACGGCTGTTTTGAGAGGGAGCTCCAAATTCCCCGTGATGACCATTTGGACCCATCCAATTTAACATCCATTTTTTGATGCTTCCCATCTTCACCATTTTCGATAAGAAAAAAAAGAAAACAAAAATTGTTATCTACATACAAACAAATGTGTATACATATATACATATGTGCACGCAGCCATAATAATTCATGTGTTTCACCCTCACAATCCAACCCATGATCACGAGCTCGTGATTCCTTTCTTCATCAATTACTCACTTCAACTGTTACATGTCAACTTGTATCTTTCTTTTTTCTTATATATATATATATATATCTCATCAAACATAATTATTATATAGTATTCATAGTGATAGTTCAAATGGGAACTTTTAAATAAAATGAGGACGGATAAATATTTACGGTCATTCAATCGTAAAGATCTACAATAGATGATGCAGGACATGCATACGAATATTGAAGCGAGCGGAAGTGTCATTTTTTTTAGTGTAGAAAATTTTACTGTAAATGCAGTAATTTTATACGTCTAATGAAGTGTTCTCAGATTCTTACGATACATGCAGTTCTTATAATAATCAATTCCTAATATCCATTATACATACATACATATATATATATAAGCGTTCTTATTTTAGCCTTCCCCTATATATATATATATATATATATATATATATATATAGGGGAAGGCTAAAATAAGAACGTTTCTTAAAATATAAATTAGGAACCATTTTCAGCCCTTAGATCATCAAGATCTACGGTTGATTCATCACATTGTTGGATAAATTCATGGTCCTGAGTTCGAATCTCAAATGTAGCAAAAAATTATTTTTCGCAATTCATGCCTTTATACAGTTTATTCATGCGTGTTATACATAAAATTCATGCATTTTTGTTGGTTCGTAATTTTTAAAATAAGGGTGGTTTATTGAATAACCGCCCCCTATATATATATATATATATATAGGGTGCGGTTATAGTGAAAACCACAATTATCGTGAGAACATAAGAACCAATAAAATTACTGCATCTGCTATACAAATTAATGCATCTGCTATTAAATTTAATGCATCCGAAAAAAATAATTTTTTTGCTCCCTTCAGGATTCGAACCCAGCACCTGCATCCATCCACCAAGATGATGCATCCACCGTAGATCTTGATGATCGAATGGCTTAAAATGGTTCTCCGTTCTTATTTTATTAGTGGTTCTTATTTGAACCTCTCCCTATATATATATATATATATATATATATATATATATACACATGTAAAACCTAAAATCTACCAGTACATACCTCAAAAAAAAAAAAAATCTACCAGTACAGCTCATGTAAATTAACCCTATAAAGAAGGGATAATATTATCACACCAATTTTGAAAGGATAATATTATCCCTCCTTTGTAGTGTAAATAAGGAATGGGTAATGATTAAGTAGGAAATGTGGGAAAAGAAATTAATGATTTAAATGGTGAAATTGTGTTTATCCTTCTTTTTCTCATGATAAATTTACAACCAAAGAGAACGCACCCTCGATGTAATTGCAATTAATTTGTTGGTTGTAATTTATTAATTTGAATCTTGTTACCGCATTAGATTTAGAGCGGAAACTTGTGATTGACTGGTAAAACATATATATGGATATTAATTTATTTTCTTATTTATCCCTATCAGCAACGGAGGGAGCTCACAACGACAGCAACGGAGAGGGCTGAAATCTGTCCCAAAAATGCGAGGAAAAAACGAGAGAGAAGGAGAGAGCCAGACAATAAGGAAATTATTCCTTTCTACAACGACAATAAGGAAATTATTGAAATATATAATATAAAATTTTATTAGTGAAGTATAAGTTACTGGTTAGAATAAATTTCATGTCTTAGTGGGGTATGAGTTGATAGTTTTATTGTGTGTTAGTGGGGTCTGATTAGAGATAGCATGGTGATAATGATGAGAGTAGTGGGATGTCATCTCTATAATTGTGATTAGATGAAAGGTCTCGTTGGAGCTTATAAATACCATATGTAACAAAGAAGATAATGTACAACAAATTCATATTTTAGGATTAATGTATGCAAATTCGAAACTTTTTCTCGAATTCGAGAATTACACCTTTTTTTTCCCCTCACGATCCATAGCCTTTTTTTTTTTGTTTCTAATTTATATCAAACCATCGATTTCCTCTGACGTGACCGTTCGAAAATAACACTATGGTGGTCAGAGTGACATTGTGGCTGTCGAAAATGACACTTGGATTCAAACCCTAATTTTCCCTCCCCCCTCCCCACTCGCCGCCCCTTCCTCCTCTCCCCCCCTCTCGGCGGCTTGGATGCAGTCTGACGGCGGGCCCGCTGCTACGTGCTTGCTCAAATTTGACTTCTACTTGCTGAAAACAACATAACATAGTTCCCTCTTTATGAAGCATCTCTCTGCCTCCTACTCCCCCGTTCACGCCGCCTGCCACCACTCGCTAGCGACAACAGCCGCAATAATAGCGGCATCACCGCCGCCATTCCTTCTCTTCATCTACCCTTCTCGCCTCTCTTCCCCCAAATTCCCAAAAAGCCCTAGAAATAATTCAATAAAAAATTCTCAAATCAAGATTCAACAAGATTTTTTTGCCATCGATTCCCTAAATCTGTTCTCTACTCTTCATCGTTGTCGATAGAATGGGCGAGGGAGGGGAATGATGTAGAGGATTATGGTTTGAAGATTAGGGAGGAAGTAAGGGATTTACAGGCAATTAGCCCTAAATTTTAAGAAAATCTACACGTTTCTTCTATATTTTACCTTGTGTGTTTTATCCTTATAATATAAAGTAGCTCTCCACATTCTAACAAAGTGGTACTAGAGCTAGATGTGTTTGGAAATAGAAGAATGTCGAGTGGAACACTCTGTCCAATTCCATCACTTGCCAAAGAAAAAAAAATATGATAATTAATGGTGCATAAGAATGAAGGCTTTGCTTGGAGCCTATGAAGTATGGAATGTTGTCGATAGTAGTGTTGATGCTACCAATGCAACCGTAAGAAAAAATTACCACAACGCGATCACTCTCATCCATCAAAATTTGGATGAAAAGATGTTCGAGACACTTGCCGTAGCATCCACTTCCAAAGAAGCATGAGAAATCTTTCAAGGCTTTTTGAAAGGAGTTGATAGAGTGCAGAAGGTTGTCTCAAAACATTAGAAGGGGAGTTTATAAAGGAATCCAAATCTTTCTCGGATTATATTTCAAGGGCGTTGGCCATTAAAAATTAAATGCAAAGATATAGTAAACATGATCGTTTTGCAATTGAAGAGTCTAAAGATTTTGACACCTTGTCTGTTGATAAACTTGTGCATTCATTACAAACTCATGAAGAAAGGTTGAGGAAGTTGGTGCAAGAATCAGTGGAACAAGCTTTGAAAGAAAAGCTTTCTTTGCAGGAGAAGGAGACCAATTCTAACACGTCTTAAAGAGGTAGAGGACGTTGAACATGCCAAAATTATGGAAGAGGTCGTGGAAAAGGTGGACGAGGTGGACAAGGAGATATAAATAATGAGCAAAATCAAAATTCCAATAATGGTGGAAGAGATCGTGGACAATGAAAAGGCCAAAGAGAAGGTTATAATTCAAACCAAACAAAGTATGATAAATGAAATATTGAATGTTATAATAGTCATCGATTTGGTCATTTTGTTTCGGAATATTCGAATAATGTGGAGGGAGACAAACAATTTCATGAAGGCTAATGAAAATAACAAAAAAGATGATGGAGATCCAAATTTGTTTATTGCGTGCAAAACTAATCGAGAGAAGAAGAGTCAACGATACCTTAATTTGAGCACAAATAATGATATTTGTGGAAAAAGAGATCTTTTGTGGAGTTTGATGATTCCATGGAACGAGATCTGGCTTTTAGAGACTCATAAAAATTCCAAGTTAAGGGAAAATGTATAGTTTTTATTCATTTAAAGGATGTAAGCCATCCATTTATTTCGAATGTTATTTATGTGACAGATATGGTAAGCAATATACTAAGTCTGGGACAACACTTGGTGAAAATTTACGACATTCATTTGAACAATCAAGACCTGGGTGTATCTTCTAAAAGAGAAGTCTGAGGTGTTCGAAAAATTCAAGAAATTCAGTACTGCTGGATCTTTCTACATACTGACCTACACTTGCACTAGCACAAGCATCTTGATTCAATACTGCTAAGTTGAAAAATACAGCTTGAAATATTTTCTTAAAGCGAGTTAAAACACAACACCACATTTTGCACTCACTTTAGTTACTAGTCCAACTGATCAGCTTACGAGAAAATAGTAGGATTGTTAATTGAAGACTCTGTTACGCAGGGGTTTCACATAACAACAGTCGGCATACCTCAGTAAGCTAATTTGCATCTTTCAGGCTGACTTAAGTTTAAAAAGAGCAAATCTTTTTTAAATTGCCAACAAGTGTATTCCCTTCTCATCACCTCATACACCAGTACAAACTCACCCTAGGACAACTGTGCTCTATCATCTTCTCCGCCATAAATACTCGTCAAATTTTAACACAAATGGTTGCCGAAATTTCTGTGAAAAACTCTCAAGCTTACAAGCTCTCAAACTTTCAACTCTCATAAAACTAGCAAGTAACCAACAGGAAATCAACATTCAAGTGAATCTTTCCAACTGTTATTTCAGATTATAACTTGAGATTTCAACCCAAATTTCTCTTAGTATTCTAAACATTCTTATTGTAAATCCAAAGTTTAGAATCGAGCGAACTAAAAACTTTGTGATTGTTCTTCATTGTAACAGTTTAATCATTAGTTGGAAACCTTTCAAATACTTACCATCTCTGCTAATGTTAGGTGTTTGTGTGAGAAGTAGAAGTAAGCAATGAAGTATTTAGATGTCTGAAAATGAAGGTTAGGAAATCGATCACGGCTAATAACTCGTGGTTAAGTTAAGAGTACAAATTGAACAACTCACTTGTATGTATAAAATAAGAAATCCTAAGGTTAATTGGATTTATCTGATTGGATCAGGTCCATGGATGTAGGAGGTATTTTTTTTTTTTAACAATAAACTTCGTGTACTTTAAATTTTGTACTTACATCTTGTGTTATTGAATTGTCATCATCAGAACATTGTTTAGCAACATACTTTTGTCAACTAATTCAATTAGCTTAACAACTTAACTTGCATGAGCTGGTCTAAAAGTTTTACAAATGTTTTCTATTTATAGGCGACTAAGTTAAGCCACCACTTTTTGCACATGAACTCAATTATCTATCTAACAGGCGACTAAGATGTGCCACCACTTTATGCACATGAACTCAGCTCTTTGCTAGTTGTTTTGTTCGCTCATAATAAATACAAACAACTTGAATGAAAGTAACTCACACTTTGCATGCTTATGTAAGTAATCTCAGGAGCTAGCTACCATAAGCTAACCTGATAGTCATGTCAAAAGCTAGCGAAAAAGTTCAATTAGTTTATTCCCCTGTACACTAGTATACACTGGCTCCAAAGTTATAGGCTGATTCCTTCAGGGGGTTGCCACATATTATTTTTTTTTTTTCGTGTATTGTAATTATTTTTGTAGTGAGAGTTTTTTGTATTGACAAAAGCTTGTGTACATTGGAATGTATAGTGCATCTACCCTAATTAAATTTAATTATCGTTCATCAATCTTCAATTATGATTTATTAGTCTCAAATTGTGGTTTGTTAATATCTAACTAAGATTTATTAATCACAATAAGATTCAATGTGACCAGATGCATCAAAAATCCGAATGTATGAGAGTGTGCCCAGTTAATATTTTAAACTTTTTCCAAGTATTATAACACTTTTTATTGTCACTACTAATAGAACTTTCCCTAGATAGTCAAGTACCTTTTAGTGTAGTGTATAGTAGAAAAGAATGAGGCGTTCCTATAGTTGCTCTTTTATTTTATTGGAGTGGAATCATGGAATGATCTATAACGCAAAATTATTTCTCTATTGCTACAGAAGCTAATTAGGATTGCACCATCTTTAAATATCCCCCCGAACACATAGTGTTTCAATCAATAACTTACTATTGCACTACTATAATAACGGTGTAAAAGATACCAATCTAATTGAATATTGACTAGTTGAAGATCGACTCTTTTACAATTAACCAGAGCACGATTTGAGTACTAAAGAGATCATGGTTTTTCCATGATCCTAAACATGCTTAATCGAGCATAAAGAAAAATATATTAAATTTAGGTTATTGTTTCTATTAAGTGCATAATCAAGGTAATATTTAATGTAAAATCTAGAATGCACGGTCTAAAATATTATTTTAAGATGATATATATAAAAAAATTGATTCCTTTTATAAATTTTATTTGAATTTGAAAAAATATTACTATAACTTTCAACAAATTGCCTACTAACTTATAACGATCTATCTCACGAATTTGTTAGCAGAGTACTGTAAATATTAATATTAATATACATCTATATATACAAGTGGAGCTTTGTTGAGTTGTTCTCGAGTGTAATTTTGTTATAAGAGCATAACTAATTGGTATTTGTAAAAGGACTCCTTGAATTTAATTTAATCATTTCAGACAAAATTATAAAAGTAATTAATCGCATTATATGATTTTTAGCGACATATGATATAAAAGTTCAAAATCAATGTATGCCCACACACAAATTTGATCATGGGATTCATTCTTCTATTTCTTCTCATCGGTTGTCTTAAATATTTAGATTCACGAGGAATTCAATTAGTGAACTGATAGATTAGCTCATATCTACAAACAAGAACAACAACAATAATGTAAAAACTTACAAAATCAACACAAGAAGAATTACGTGGTTCGGATTAAATCCTACGTCCAAGGGAGGGTCACAACACTATGATGTTTATTGAATCACAACGAAGAAGAACACCAATACAAGGACACAATCGATTATTAGCTAATTTGCAGCAGTTCTCAAATCGCAGCAAGAGCATACTAAAATTCTATGCACAACTCACTTGTAATTTTTCCCCTCACACAAATTCTTTGTAGTTAATAAAAATCAGTTGATATACAATGATAAGCTAAGTATATAAAAGACTCGAACAACAAACTCTAAAGCCCCAGTCATAATGCAACAAATCTAATAAAATAATGTCGCATGCATGCTGTTATAACTGAAAGTTGCACGACTTTATAACCAACTCCTTGAAGACTTCTTTATTTTCTATTAAGTCTCTCATATAACTACGTTCTGCACAACCAACCTCTAACAAATCTCCACCTTGGAAGTGTAGAAAGAAAACAAAACACCATAAAGAAATCTTGATGGATTCATCATGCATTTTCAATTTAACATTTTCTATGCCTTTAACTCTGCATACCTAAATATTTCCAACAAGTACCGAGTCTTGATCATTATCTTTCAATTCCATAAACCGGTTTTTGTGCAGACACATAACTATGGAAGCTGCATCCAGAATTCATGATCCAAGCATCTTCAATTCCATTATCAATAACATTGAACATCTCTGTGGTTTCAATCCCTTCTATTAGATCTGCTGAATCTTGGTTTTGATCTTTCTCATTTTGTTTATTCTTCTGGGCTTTTTTTTACACGAATAATATTTTTTGATTTTTTTTCTTTATTCTCCTTGGGCTTGAACTGACTTTGTTTGTTTCCATCAGAAGTACATTTCTTGAACATTTTTCCTTTGAATTTCTTTACACTCAAACTTTTTGCAACAAAATCTTGAACACCATTGTTCATCTTCTGTAATTCTTTGGCTTTCAGAGTTGACTAGACTTCAACTAGAGTGATATTATTCACTCTATCATGCAACATTGCATTAATTTTTCAATTTATAAAAGGATTTAGGCAGAACATTTAATAGGAAGATAGCCTTGTCCTCATCCTCCAACCCTAACATCAATGTTCTCCAAGTCATTGATGGACTTGTTAAACTCATTTAGCTGCTCACTTATTCCCTTAACTTCAAGGAATTTGTATGAGTATAACCGTTGCTTCATGTACAAGCGACTAGGCAAAGATTTTGTCAAGTGTAGGCTCTCTAATTTAGCCCATACACATGCTGCAGTGGTCTCCCTTGAGACCTCTCTTAAGACTTTGTCAGTCAAGCAGAGTATGATATCGCTCTGCGCTTTCTCCATCATCTTCGTCCACTATAATTCAAAGTTTGCATCGAGATCATTCTTGTCAGAGACTTGATCCATCACCTTGACAATTCATTTGTTTATTTGATCTCTTATGAAACGCGGCTTCACATCTATGTGTTTTGACCTTTCATGAAACACTTGATATTTTGCCAAATGCAATGCACTTTAACAGTCACAATTAATCATAATCGACAGTTGCTCAATCCCAAAGTCTTTAATAGTACATTTTAGCCAAATACTTTCTTTCAGAACACTAGTTAAAGTAATGTATTCTACATGTGGTTGACAAAGTCACAATTTTATTGTAATGAAGACTTCCAACTGATAGCTAATCCAAACAAATTGAAAACATATCCAGATTGAGATTTCTTGTATCAAGGTTTGTTGTATAATCAGAATCACAAAATCCAACTAAAGCATCTCTTCTATAACTATCATCACCTCTAAACAATATTCCATGTCTAAATTGTTTTTCAAGTATCTTAGAATCCATTTCAGAGCATGCTAGTGAGCTTTTCCATGATTAGACATGTATCTACTAGAAATACTAATTGCATGAGCCACATAAAGCCTAGTGCAAACCATAGTGTACATAATACTGCCAACAATATTAGCATATGGTATAAAACTCATGTTGGGAACTTAATGAAATATCATATCCCTAGTTTTGATGATACAAAAACTCCTAGTTCTTATTGTAATAAACTAGAACTTTTTGAACTCAAGTGTTAGAGTTCACGCTTTCTAGTTAGACTGCAGTTTTGAAGACTAGAGATCTGAAGACTGAAAAATGAAGACCTCAACTAAAGATAACTTTGAAAAGACAAGTTAAATATTGATGTATTGATTGGACGAGAGTCTCACTGAACTATTAGTGATGACTGATGTGTTAATGCGGACCACGTGAAATTAGCGGACTGATACTCATGACAAGTATCATTTGACATTCTTTATCGGACTGAAACGCTGAAACCTGCATTAAATGCTTCTGCAGCCACATTAAATGCAGAGATTTTAGAGATCGTCCTTTCTCTGCAGAGAGTTTCTATTTGGTGCAAACTTTTCAGAGGCGCTCTACCTGTTGTACCTTGAGACGGCGTCCTTCACCAAAACAGGAACCTCAAAGATTGTAGCCTCAGCCAAATTCAAAATTACTCTCACAACGGATAGACTCTTGAATACCATCTCAGTCAACGGATCTATTCAAGGCTTCGTCTATAAATAGAGCTCGAGGAACACTGCAATCTTCACCGATTCAAACACACAAGCTGAACCTCTGCCAAATTTACAACTCAGCCTTCAACTGTCTACAAAGTTTTGATCGAAGAAGAGAATCTCCAAAGTCTAAATCAGTTTACTGATTAATTATATTCTCTTATTACCTTAGGTAAAATCCCTATATTACCTAAAGCCTAAGTTTCCGATTACTTGAGAGCCTGTTCTCTGTAATCTTAGTTGGAAGATTTCAAATCCACTTTCAACCGAGCGAAAAGAGTGTTTGAGTAGAGAAGAGTTCAGACCAGGGCTCTGACTCCAGAGATCTTAGCCAAGCGCTGGAAAATGCATTTGTGTGTCTTAGCGTGCTAAGAGTGAGCAAGAAATCTCACCCAGTGTGTTGGTACTGAAAATTTGATTTTCACTTCAAAGTTTGTTGTGCACCCAAAAGCACAAGCCCATAGTGTTTGTCGAATTGATCATCTGGCCGTGGACGTAGGAACTTGTTCTGAACTACGTAAAAATCCCTGTGTTCTTTATTTGCTTTCAGTTATTCCTTATCTGCGTTAAACATATTTTCAACTGAAACTTGCTTAACTGAAAAGCGTAACTAAGGATTTCATTAAGTGACAAACTTTCTTAAGGCTATTTGGACTAAGTTTATATTTCCGCTGCTGAGTTATTAGTCTAACTGACCAATCAACTGATAGTCAGTAAGATTCGTAACCCTACTCTATTTTACAAATTTTAGACTGAAGCCTTACGTGGATATCAGTTATGTGCTTGACTGAAATCAAAATATTGAAGCCACTTCAGTATCAGTCTATAACCTTTTTCCAACTGAAGATTGGTTTGTTTGTTTTCCGCAAAAATAGCCTACACGTGTATCCCCCCATACACCTGTTCAACAAACCCTCCGGGACCCAACAACTCGTTTCCTTATTCTTTGTCTCAGTTTTGAGTTTATGCTCTTCAGGCAATCTGAAATATTAAGTTAGAGAAAATGACACTTCCTTTGTCTTAGTCATTCTAAATTTCTTTAATATATTCAAGTATAATCATGTTGAACAAGCTAAAGTTCATTCTTTTGTATGTTTCTCAATATATCTTTGCCAAGAATTCTTTCGGCATTACCTAAATCCCTCGTGTTACAACTGACATGAAGATCTTGCTTAACAATTTCAACTACGCTCAGAGCATAGGATATCATATATGCTTTTGCATATCTTGAGGGTGGCATTATAGATTTTCTTGTTCTATCTCTGGCCAATCTATATTCTTTCAAATCATCTTCAATATTTGTTTGCTCTTGGTTTTCCTCATCATCTTGGCTATGATAATCATCAGATTTTGCATCATTATTTTTAGTAACCTTCACCTTGACCCTTGTAGTATAACTTTCTTTCTCTTGAGTGGGCAACTTAACTTTTTCCTTCTCAAGATAAGGCATGACATCTTCATTGAACTCGACATCCCTATTGATAATGATTTTTTTTTTCTCCATGGTTCAATGCACCATAACATGTAGCCTTTAACTCCCTTCTGATATCCCAACATAAAACAACGATTATGGCTCTAACTCTCAATTTATCTTATCAAATAAGCATAGGCTTTACAGCCAAAAACCTTCAAATCAGAGTAAACTCCCATCTAAAATCAGGTGTACCAAAACCAATAGTTGATGTTGGACATTTATTGATCAATACTGTTGCAGTAGATGCAACTTCTCCCCAAAATTTATTAGGTAATCCAGAGCCTAACACCATACATTACACGCTCTCTAATATTGTTGTATTCATCTTCTTGGCAACTCTAGTTTTTTGTGGATTCTCAAGTACAATTCTATGTCTCTTTATACCATTTTTTTTCTGAAGAAACTTTGGAACTTTTCAGATAAGAACTCAAGACCATTGTTTGTTCTTAGAAACTTTAGAGTAGTGCCTTTCTCAACTTCCACTCCTTTACAGCATTCTTTGAACTTTATGAATGCTTCAATTTTGTCGTTGAGTACATATATTTATAGCTTTCTTGAATAGTCACCAATTATGGACATAAAGTACTTGCCTCTACCTACATTTTCCAGCTGTAATGGCCCCCCTTAAGATCACTATGAGCATAATCGAGAGGTGCTTTAGAAGTATGTTTTCCATAGGAAAAAAAAAAAAAAAAAAAAAACTTTCTCACTTTTTCCCAAAACACAATGCTCTGTAACTAAAATCTATATTGATTAATTCCTGCTTTATCAATTTTTTCATTTCACCTTCACTGACATGTCCCAACCTTTTGTGCCACAAAGCAGTTGTTTCATCAGAAATGGTATAAGTGCTGCCTAGCATGGTTTCAGCCTTAAGGTAAAACAAGTTATTCTTTCTAGCACCTTGCATGATATTGATGGAATCTTTAATAACATATAAACATCCATTTTCAGATTTGAATGAATATCCTTTTGAGTCAAACCTACCAAGTGAAATGAGACTTCATTTTAATCCAGGTATGTGTCTAACATTAGATAAAATCTTGATGGATTCATCATGCATTTTCAATTTAACATTTTCTATGCCTTTGACTCTGCATACCTGATTATTTCCAACAAGTACGGAGCCTTGATCATTATCTTTCAATTTCATAAACCGGTTTTTGTGCAGACACATAATTATGGAAGCTGCATCCAGAATTTATGATCCAAGCATCTTCAATTCCCTTATCAATAACATTGAACATCTCTGTGGTTTCAATCCCTTCTGTTAGATTTGCTGAATCTTGGTTTTCATCTTTCTCATTCTGTTTCTTCTTCTGGTTTCAATCCCTTCTTGATGTGTCCTGACTTTTTACACGAATAACATTTTTTTGGTTTTTTTTTCTTTATTCTCCTTGGGCTTGAACTGACTTTGTTTGTTTCCATCAGAAGTATATTTCTTGAACTTCTTTCCTTTGAATTTCTTTACATTCAAACTTTTTGCAACAAAATCTTGAACACCATTGTTCATCTTCTTTAATTCTTTGGCTTTCAGAGTTGACTAGACTTCAACTAGAGTGATAGTATTCACTCGATCATACAACATTGCATTATCTAATTTATAAAAGAATTTAGGCAGAACACTTAATAGGAAGATAGTCGTGTCCTCATCCTCCAACCTAACATCAATGTTCTCCAAGTCATCGATGGACTTGTTAAACTCATTTAGCTGCTCACTTATTCCCTTAACTTCAAGGAATTGCATGAGTATAACCGTTGCTTCATGTACAAGCGACTAGGCAAAGATTTTATCATGTATAGGCTATCTAATTTAGCCCATACACCTGCTGCAATGGTCTCCCTTGAGACCTCTCTCAAGACTTTGCCAGTCAAGCAGAGTATGATAGCGCTATGCACTTTCTCCATCATCTTCATCCACTACAATTCAGACTTTGCATCGATATCATTCTTGTCAGAGACTCCATTCTTGCTGTCGTCGTGGATCCTCTTCCTCGTTTGGTTTCCCACAATTGTCGTCAATTTGTAAACTAATAGATCAGCTCGAATCCACGAACAAGAACAACAACGATAATGAGAAAACTTACGAAATCAACACAAGAAGAATTACATGGTTCAGATGGAAATCCTACGTCCATGGAAGGGTCAACACTATGATGTTTATTGAATCACAAAGAAGAAAACAGTCATACAAAAACGCAGTCGATTCCCAGTTGATTTGCAGTAGCTCTCAAATTGCAACAAGAGCACACTCAAATGTTATACACAACTCACTTGTATTTTTCCTCTCACATAGATGCTCTGTAGCCAATTAAAATCAGTTGATATACAGTGATAAGCTAAGTATATATTTGACTAAAACAACAAATTATAAGGCCTTAATCATAATGCAATAGCTTCTCAAAACAAAATCATAATGCAGCAGATCTAATCAAAACTTCGAGCTGAAAAACTGTCGCATGCATGTTATAATAACTAGAAATCTGCAATAACTAGGTCCTTGGAGACTTCTTTATTTGCTATTATGCCCCTCAAATAACTACTTTCTGCACAGCCAACTTCTATTACAATTCATTTAGCAATTCTATAGTCGAAATTATTGTAACATTTTAAAACTACAAATAATGTCTAGATATATAATAAAGTTTGCAATTAATTTAAATTGGATAGATCGAGAATTTTTTTTCACTACTAATGAAAATGAAATTACAATACAAATTAAAATTGTGACTGTGTGTGTACGTGACATGTAAAATCCTAGTCCCTCCTCTTTCTAAAGTGGCAGTAGATTTCTCATGACATATACAGAAATCACATGTGTACAAATTGGGCCAATCAAAGTATAGCAGAATCATGCTGTACTCCTGCTGCTATTACTGCCACATTATAGTAAAACCAAAGTTTTATTTCACAGGTTGAGAATACACACATACAATACAACACATAAACATATCTATCTATATATTTAAATATATATATATGTGTGTGTGTGTGTATATTATTTTCTTTGGTCTCTGATTTCTTGGCAGAGAAAACCTTTACGTGTTATAATCATATAGTAGCGGCATAAATTGGTTAATAATTATATCTTACATTCCTTTACACATGCACACAAACACATAATTAATCTATAGAATTACACTATAATTTATGTTTATACTTTGTTTCGGTGAGAGAAAGAGAGGCTGTGGTCATGTGGGAAGCAAACAAAAGATGACATTGATTTGAGAGGGCATCCTTCTCTTTAAAGGGCAGCAGCCGCGCTCAAAGCAATGGAAATATATAACAAATACCAGAGAAAAAAAGCCTTTGGAGGAAAAAAAGAAAAACGAAAGAAAAAAAAAAAAGATAAAGAAATATACTAAACTGCAAAGCTGCAGCAATGGTTTCTCGAGAGCACAAGAAAGATGCGCTTCACGATAAGCTGCAAATTCTTCGTTCCATCACTCACTCTCATGCCGTAAATTCTCTGCCTTTTTTCGCTTTGATTGGTTATTAAAAAGGAGTGTCCCTTGACAATTTTTTGCATCACTTTTAGGTGTTAGTTTCTTCGATTTTAATTGTTGCTTAATTTTCTGATCTTCTTGTGTTTTGATTCAATCATGCTTAATTAGATTTCGTTTTTTTTTTTTTCAAATTCTTTTTGATAGAGGTTCTATATATGTAAAATTAAATCTTTAATTTCTTCAAGTAACATGCTTTTTGTGTTCTTCAAAATCAATTCTCGTTTACATCACAAGATTGTATAAAGATTAATGGTTTAGTCTCAATTTTTAATATGTAACACAAAATTAACGGATTTGAGGGTATGCATTAAGCAACATGTTCTCTTAGTTAGTTCGTACTTGCTTCAATAAACCGATTTCCATTTTTATTCTTATTCAATAGGAATATGAGAAATAAAATTAACCAATATTATGAATAACTTGAAATAGGTAGGTTTGGTGATTGAGATGAATATTTCCCACTTGTAGCAAAGCATTTTTCTTGTTATAGTAATTGGCTTTGGGTTTCCATCTTGGCAGATTAATGATACATCAATCGTTCTCGACGCATCAAACTATATCAAAGAGTTGAAACACAAAGTGGAAATATTGAATGAAGAAATAGCAACTACAGAGAGTTCAACCACTCAGAATATGTGGCCTGTAATGCATCCTGTCCCACATATATATATGTATAAATTCAAATGTAATGCAACAATTAATAATTCTTGGTATATACATACATACATATCTGCAGAGAGTATCTGTCGAAACCCTAGAAAAGGGTTTCTTAGTAAATGTACATTCTGGAAGAAGCTGCCCGGGGCTGCTCGTATCGATACTGGCTACATTTGAAGAGTTGGGGCTTAATGTTCTTGAAGCTAGGGTTTCCTGTGGAGACAACTTCCATTTGCAAGCTCTTGGAGGAGATGTAAGAAATTTTATTCATTTTTAACTCTTTTTTTCTAGTTAATTTTGGCCTTTTTTAATTATGGTCTTAGTATTGCAAATGATATATGTCACTACTAGAAAAATACTTATACATAACACTGAATACATAACAGAATGAGGAAGACGAGGAGAGCATGGATGCACAGACGGTGAAACGAACAATAACAAATGCCATCAAGAATTGGAGTGGAAGTATTGAGTAATCAAGAATGTTTAAGCTAATATATATATATATATAAATATATGTTTATTGTCCAATTTCATGTTAAAAAAGAAATCACCGGATTTATCGTTTCCGGTTATGGGTAGATTGGGAAGCCAAAGTTTGATGAATGTGGGATCTGAAAGAAACAAGTGATCAAAGATCGCTTTGTAAATTTTGGTGCAAATTAATCGCAATTCCCCAGAAAAATCTAGCGAATATGTAACGATTTCATCCGATCCTCGTAAATTGTTGTGTTTTCCCAACATATAACATGCTCAAAATCCTCATAATTTCTGCTAGTAAGATACGGTTTCACTAGTTTACAAACATCTAGTATAATAATTAACATACATATCGTCTTGGTGAGGGAAGTGCTTCACCTCTGTCAAAATTTGTCGGATTCGTCACATTATTGTCATGATAAGTTAACATAATTTTTGTGTATTATTAACAAAATCGTGAAAGAATAACTCGTAATTAACCTGAAAACTCCAAGAAAGTGGGAAATTCCAAGCATATATCTTTTCTGCATAGCTGTGGTACTATACCTTCAACAAGAAGTTACGCTGTTCCAGCTTTTTTGTCTTTTATTAATTGAGAGAGGAATAATAAGTGTTTTATTAATTACTATTGCAGAAGCAATTCGTGTTTTGTTCGATAAGGTTAATGAAGGCCAGCTCCACGGGGGTACCGGTATTGTTGTTTCATGTTAATTCACATTTATTTTTATTTGAAAAACAAAAGATGCATGAATGTGTGAGATATGCTTTTTTCCTATTTTCATATCAATCAGTTTTTAACTTTTCATAATAATATCATGAAGAAAGAATTTGAAACTGGAGGATAAAGAAAACACAACAGAAAAAGACTTATCCGGTACACGACCAAGATTCAGCATCAATCTCAATAATATATATTGTATATAAACACTTGATGATTGGATCAAAATGTAGGGCTTATAATAGAGAGGATGGTAGAATTGCTGCATTAATAATCTCACCTCCACACAAAAAAATCACCGGTTCGGACTGGCCCAGCTGCCAAGGCCATCGGATTTTTTTATCAAAGTCAGGTTGGGTTGGGTCGTCCAAAAAATTTATCAGCCGCAAATAATAAAATCCAATCAGCCTCGAAATGCCAATTATTGTTCAAAACTTACGGAACGGCTCAAGCCCATTGGGCTCTTCATCACTTTGGGTGGTACGATCTGAAATTTCGCCTAAAAATATCTAGGAGCAGCTCCAGTGGGGTTGGCCGAGCTGCACCGATGCGGCACTGGCGCACACCGGGCTCTACGTGGGAACGATAGGGCGTGCCCAGTGCTATGGGACGAAAGGTGTGATGCATATTTTACACGCGCTCACTTAAAAAAAATTAAAATGTGGAAAATTAGCCTAGACAAAAACTAAAACGATAAATAATACTACCTCTGTCCACCAAGAATGTAGCACTTTTTGGTAAATTTTTCTGTGATAGAGGTATTATTTACCAAGCTATAAATTGAACGAGTGTGTATTGGACTAGCGGTAGAGTATTGGTTAATGCCTGAGATCAAAGGTCTCAAATTCGAATACACCGTAGTTTCGTCTTTAAATTTAATGTTGCAATTATTAAAAGAATATAATAATAATGAGAAAAAAGAATAATTAAGAGAGGTAGCAAGTGGATGGATGAAAGGTCAAACAGCACTAGTCTTTCTATTTCGAATATCCATGAAGGATGCCCTGGTGATGTGTACAGTTAGATGAGGATTCTTGAGCGCGAAGGCATCAAAGCGCGGTGAGAAAACTATATCTTCCATATTTCTAACAATGAAGTTGAGGGCTGTTTCTCTTAGGTTTTGGTTGGAGCAAGTGTGGGATATCTCCAAGATATCGAGAGCGTTGGATGAATTGAGAGAGGCAAGCATGTGATCCTCGCAAAACTTGTGCAGGAATGGGATCTCGTATTTGTCTGCAGCAATCGACAGCGAATACACATGTTTCTCCACCTTCTCTTTCGGAAGGCTTCCACTGTACAAAAACTCAAGTAGGGATTCTACTTCTTCGTGATTCAGCTCAGCAAGCATTATCGTTTCATTCGCCGGAGCTTTGCATTCGTCCGAATCCAACACGTTTCGAAATATTGCCGATCTCGCTGCCTGTGCATTCATTATAACATATACATATAATCCAATTTCTCTTCTTATGGTTACAAAATTAAAGCATATTAATTTCTTGTGTATGGTTGGTAATTTGAGTTCGACTATGTATTAAAACTCTAGCACAGATGACATGCACTCGCACATAAAAGAGAATTATTTTAATGATAATTTTGTATGAGTATAAATTTATATATATTTCATTTTATTTTATAGTAATATTTATCATCTTAATATATTTTTTGAACCAATTATTGGATATTTTTGTAAAGTATATATCATGTTATAGAACTCATAATTTTTTTTAAAAAAGATCACTTAAATTTAGTATAAATAATAATTTTAATTAATTAAACAACACCCAATTTTGTCGTCATGATTATTTTCTATATTTCATCTTTACATAATTAATTTTAATTCCAAGAATTCTAACAAAATTATACTTCTAATAAAACTATTAAATAATCCTTTGTATTTTAATTCTAAATTATGAAATTTACATAATAAAAAAATAGCAATTTCATGTGATGAAAGAGTCCTAATGGATATGACTACTTAATTAAACATAAAAGATAAACCTTCATATTTTTTTAGATTTATTATATGTATAAATTACACAATTGACGTTAAATTAAATATATATGAGGGATATAATAGGTAAATTAAATTTTGTTAGGAAACAATGCTCTTTTATAATAAGTATAGATTAGCATCGGAGATGAACCACAGATAAATTAGGGTTGTTACGCACCAATAATGCTCTATGAGCGGGTATAGGAGGCTCATTGTTTCCGGGCATGATTTGAATATCAGTGTGGATTTGATCCCTCAAAGCGGCTGCAAATCCACTTAAATAACTGATCTTCTCATTTAGCTCCTCCTCCGTTTCCTTCATCTCCTTCACCCATTTCAGAGCATTTGCAAATCCCTACCCACATCAATTGCCATATATCATCATGCATTATAAATTTCATGTTTCTAAAATCAATGCAGAGTCCACAGCATAAGAGGTAAAGATTGAAATAACGTAATCCAGTTTTATTTGTGGATCAATTCTATCTATCTAAATACATAATCTCTTTGCACTTGAAGATGAAATAAAATGCGAGCTTAATGTACCTAAAATTTACCTTATAATTTGAACATATGCACCCTAGTTTCAACTTGATAGCTTATAATACCAATCTGATGTTATATCAACTATAAATATTCTGATAAACTTGGCTTAGTCCACAGAGTCGAAACAGAGCATCACAAACAATTGAACTTAAGAAAAAGCAAAAAAAAAAAAATGGTACCTTATTGGAATTTGATGAGGAAAGAAGATTATTGTTGGTGGGTTTATCATTTTCAAGTTTGTTGGTCAACGAGATTATGCTTTTTGCTCCTTCGTAGCAGGCTGCGCATATTGTGTTTCTTGGAGGCCTCAAAATGTAAGGCAGCGCTGTGCAAATGGAACAGTCCATTTTCTCTCTCTAGATTCATAAACAATGGAGATCAAAAGAAGAAGAAGAAGAAGAAGAAGTAAAAATAAAAAAATTGGATTCTTTCTTTGTGTCAACTCATTACGTGCTTCATATTATGCATTGTTTGTTATTTTTTATGTTTTGTAAGTTTTAAATTTAGAATTGTGGGGTTGTAAAAAGAATGAGTTGGAAAGGAGAAGCACTAATTGCTTTCATTCTGTCGTTGGGTAAACTTTGATTATAATAAGGGTTATCTTAATATGGTATCTACTCAAAAAAAAAAAAAAAAACGGATTATCTTAATATTGTAGCTAACTAATTTTTATTCTTTTTGGTAGCTTGTGAAATGACACAAATACCCTAGCTGCTGATGTTTTCTTTCTGTTTCATCTGCCTATCAAACATGCTGTATCAAGTCTATGCCAATATCATATATATATAGGTTCAAATTTCTTTTAAGGATACCATTTTGTATACATACAATATGTAACAGATTATTATTTAAAAATGAAATTAATACTGTATAATGAAATTTGGGAAGGAGGAGAGAGGGCAAAGTTGTCATTTAACTAATTAAGATGGAGTCATGTGGTCGGCTGTCCTGGCTTTGAGTGAGTTTGAAGAAGAAACAATAACAAGAATCTGATAGATATATATTACTTAATTATATATATTGGAGAACAAAAGTTAGGAAGTAGAAAAAGACTTTCCAACGTTGCAAATAGCAAAAATGTGGTAAGCACGTCTTGGAAACTACTCCAACTATTTCATTATCCTTAACTTAATTGTGGCCAACTAATAATTATTACAAAATTAGTGCCAAAATAATTATCATCAATCATTTAAAAGCTTCTTATTTAATAGGAGTTGGTTAACTTGGTTTCGTTTATATATGGTGTTCAGTTGAGGTAGCACCTCATCTTCGGTTACTGCGTCAGCGAATGTAATAGGACTCGTGAATTACTAAAATTATGATTATGTCTCAACCAGTTACAGAATACTATGAATGCATTGGACGTATCCCAATTTCACTTATTTTATTAATAATTAGTTGTAGACGTCAGACCTAACTATTTCTCTTATTAAAACACAATTTGTCTATCAATTTATTCGGCTTTATCACTAATTAGCCCGATTCAAATAAATACGGATTGGGGGAACTAATTGACATTAATCTGAGTTAATCTAAAGTGATCAACCTCAAGAAAATCAAATTAAAGCACTCTGCTCAGAAAATAAATCAAAATCTAATTAAATCAATTAAACATATAGTCAGGTCTCACAGATTTTGGACTAGTATTTCATTATTATCACTGAATCAAAAAAATTAGTTACTCATCCTATTAGAATAAAACACAATAAAATCAAACAAAGTAAACATAATTAATAATCTAATAAATTAAAATAAAATATAAATTTATCACCAAGTCGAGAATTGAGGATGCCACGAAAATTGTCTTCGGTAAAAAGAAAATAAATTTATGCAGTGTTCCTACCAAAAGCTTCACTACCGCCGCAAAACTCCAATCCAGCCGCCAAAGTCCCTCCTACACGTCCTTAGATTGTCAATTTCCCCAAAGGTCCCTTTTATAACAAAACTCCCCCCCCCCCCCCCCCCCCCCCCCCCAAACAATCTCTACGAAACCTGAAATTAATGGGCTAAAATATTAATTTAATTCCTAGCCCACTAAATTAATGGGTTAGGAATAAAACAACAAATAAACTCTAAGTCCAAGCTCGTCACTTCTTTGGTCGTTTAAGTTCGTCACAAATTACACCAAAAATTATCTCCTTTTCTATTTCTTTCTACTCGACTCTATCGACATCAATCTCAATTTATTTCTTGCACCAAAAATCACCTATTTGTGTATATTAAATTTCAATAAAATATAAAATAATTCAATAATATGAACAATCAAAATACACACATCATATACCTTTAAACATCACTGAATTTTATGACATGCTTTTATTTTTGTGACACACATAGCTAGATGTCACAATATTATTTAGTGATCTTTATAAATATCACAATACTTCAAAAATTTATGTCATTAATAGAACATTTAGTTGTAAGTGTAGATTTTATCATCTGTGTGAATTACTTTACATTAATTGTTTCCTAAACTAATTTTAGCATCAATATATAACATCTTTTTAATACTACTAGATCCTTCTCTCTAAAAAATAAAAAATAAAAATACTACTAAGATCCTAGGCAACTATAATTTCATATTCCATCGGTCCTCATAAAATATATCTAATTTATTGTTGATAAGTTTATCACTCACAATAAAATGAGACCCTTACTTCACTCACAATACATTCAATTACTTTATTAAAACTCGTGTCATTTAAAAGTAGATACATTTTATGAGGACGAATCAAGTATTTTTAGTAGTCCCTCCGTCCCACTTCAAATGTCTCACTATCCATAATGGGACGTCCCACTCCAAATGTCCTATACCTTTTTTGGCAATCCACTCTCTTTCTATACTTAATATTTAAATAATTTTCATCAACTCACTTTATCTACTTTATACATATTTTTTAATCTCCGTGTCCAAAAGAAAGGAGATATTTGAAGGGGGACGGAGGGAGTATCAGATTTGAGTCTTATCAACATCTTTATATATAAATTTGAATCTATCACACTAGATTGTTCTAAGAATCAAAATGAATACAACCATAAACAAGGTCGAATTATAGAAAACAAGTTAATAAACTCAAGTTTCTAAATATAGGATTTTGCCACCATGCCTTAAATTTGGAGAGAATGATAATTCATTAAGTAAAAAATAAATAAACTAACAAAAATAACAAATAGAGGCAAAATGGATTTTTTGAAAGAAAAATCATAAAAAATACCCACTATTTACAAAACGACTGTAGAGGCTAAAATCTACAATTGAGGTTGACGTCTGCACGTCCGGATAGATTGGGCACTAGCAACCTGTCAACACAAGAACACGTAAGAGCCCTAGGTTGAGCACCGGGTGGGGGTGTCGACCGTAGAGCCTCCGACGCCCAAGTCAGTATCGGAATAGCAAAATAGAATGAAAAGCGAATTGAAATAGAGAGAAAGGCAGGCTGGAGTATGCGGTGACTCCAGGCTGTAAGCGGCGTCGGAGGGTGGAAACGGTGACAGTGTGTTGTGATAATGGAATATGGGAGGCGGAGATAGGCCAGGTTGGCTAGGCGGCGGAATAGAGAGAATTCAAAGAGTAGAGAGCAAGTAGGATTTCGTCGTGTCCTTTGTAACCTAGTCAGTCTGTCTATATAAAGGGCAGCCAGCCGCTAGGGTTTTACAAGCTGACCTTATCCGTCCACGCTTTTCACTTCCAAGTTGTTGCGATTTGGACGGGATCATAAAGATTCATCCTTTGACTGTGTCAGCTTGGCGAAAGATATTTTTTAGGGTTGATGGCTAGGTCATGTGACTTCGTCAACAAGGTGGGCGGTAACCCTTGGGCCGGATGTGATACCTCCAGCCTGGTTATCGATTCAAGTTGATCTATAGCTTCTTGGGCTAGATGGACCAATATGCTTGACTGACTGGGCCTCTTAGGGTCGTGCCAGATTGGCGAGCTAACTTGATGGGTTTGTGCCAAGTGCGATTTATCCAACCGGACTATTGAGACAAGTTGGACTTGAAGTTTGTCGGGCTGGATTGACCGGGCTGTTTAGCTCATTGGTCCAACTTGAAAGATTAATTGGGTTGGATTGACCAGGTTGCTTGGCTTGCTGAGCCAGCCTGGAGTGCTGATTGGATACGGGTCATGTTGACGAATTTTGCCCACTACAGTTAGCCCCCCACTCTACAATTAGAATTTTCTAATTGGAGAGTCATTATAGCTATTCCGTAGAGGTGAATGTCTCGGAACGTCGGGTTGTCTCAGTTGGTATAACCAATCGGTTTGTAGAAAAATTCACGTCAGTCTTTCAAAATGATGTTTCACGTCAGTCTTTCAAAGTAGACGGCGTGGACAAGTTCGGATTTTTAAATGCCAGCTTGTAAATATGTGAGTCAAGTTGGATCGGTTTGCCAACGTGGGATTTGGTACTTCATAAGCTTGGAGTGATTGATCAATCTTGAAGTTTATTTTTTTTGAAATACAGCTTGTAGAGCTTTGGAGCGCTTCACCAGCTTGGGGGTTTCTTTTCCCCTTGTTCTTTTGAAATTTGGAGCTTGATAACTTGAAATAAGTAAGTAGCTTTCGGCTTGGAATTTTGAAATAGGCAAATTTTTAACTGCTCCAGCCTTTAATTGTTCCAGCCTGGCTGGTTTGTCGAAATACTCGGCTGCTTCCAGTTTGGAGTTTCGAACCTTAATTTTCAATAGGTAAGTATTTATTGGCTTGAAATTTTGAAATAGGCAAATTTTTAATTGCTCCAGCCTGGCTGGTGTGTCGAAATACTCAACTGCTTCTAGTTTGGAGTTTCGAACCTTTTCATGTTTTACTCCAACCAGGCTTATTTTGAAATAGGCAAATTTTTAATTGCTCCAGCCTGGATGGTTTGTCGAAATACTCAGTTGCTTCCAGTCTGGAGTTTCGACCCTTTACATTTTTGCTCCAACCTGGCTTATTTGTTGAAATATTTCATTGCTCCAGCTTGTATGCCATATATTGAATTCAATTTTGCAATTTGTCTCAACTCCAGCCTGACTTTGTTTAGTCAAAATTCGCAACCTGATTGCTCCAGTCGAAATTTGTTCAGTCGAAAATAGGCAAATGGTTCTATTTACTGCAGCCTGGCTCATTTATCGAGACAACTAATTGCTTCAGCCTGGTTTCGAAAATTTGAAGGAAAGGAGTTCTCTTTCTTGGTTTCTCCGTCTGGTCCAAAAGAAAAGAAAATGGGGATATTTCATTTTTCATCTTAGATCTCTCTCTCTCTCGTTTCGTCTTTCCCGTCGAGCAGTCGACGACCGTCCCCGCCGTTCTCACGGTCGGACGGCGCGGTTCGGGTTTTGGCCAGCATGAGAGAAGTTTGGCGGCGTTAGGTGCGCCTAGGGTTTTTCAGGCAGCCTGGGGGCTGTTGGGCGACTGGTGGTCGGAGGCGTCGTCTTTCGTCGGATAATCGAAGGAGAAGAAGTTTGTTTGGTTGTTTCAAAGTTGGGGATCTGAGGTTTGGAGTTGGCGTCGTCGCTCGATTGACGGCGGTGGTAACTGAGATGGAGAGGGAGTCGAGAGAGAGGGGTGAGGCTGAGCGGCGATTTCGCCGGAGGCCGAAACTGGAAGGGGTGGCTCTCTCTTTCTCTTCGAGCATTATCTTATCTCGGTGTGGCTCGATTTTTCATGGGATGTCGCCGGAGTTCAGAGATCGATTAGAGAAAATAGGAATGGGGGCAGCGTTGGCGGCGTCGCTCGCTGCTTGATTCGAGAAGGAGAGGTAGTGGGCGGTCGTAGTCCTGGGTCTACGGAAAGTGCGTTGATTCGCTTGATTGCTAGGGCCCCACGGTGGGCGCCAAATTGTAGAGGCTAAAATCTACAATTGAGGTTGACGTCTGCACGTCCGGATAGATTGGGCACTAGCAACCTGTCAACACAAGAACACGTAAGAGCCCTAGGTTGAGCACCGGGTGGGGGTGCCGACCGTAGAGCCTCCGACGCCCAGGTCAGTATCGGAATAGCAAAATAGAATGAAAAGCGAATTGAAATAGAGAGAAAGGCAGGCTGGAGTATGCGGTGACTCCAGGCTGTAAGCGGCGTCGGAGGGTGGAAACGGTGACAATGTGTTGTGATAATGGAATATGGGAGGCGGAGATAGGCCAGGTTGGCTAGGCGGCGGAGTAGAGAGAATTCAAAGAGTAGAGAGCAAGTAGGATTTCGTCGTGTCCTTTGTAACCTAGTCAGTCTGTCTATATAAAGGGCAGCCAGCCGCTAGGGTTTTACAAGCTGACCTTATCCGTCCACGCTTTCCACTTCCAAGTTGTTGCGATTTGGACGGGATCATAAAGATTCATCCTTTGACTATGTCAGCTTGGCGAAAGATATTTTTTAGGGTTGATGGCTAGGTCATGTGACTTCGTCAACAAGGTGAGCGGTAACCCTTGGGCCGGATGTGATACCTCCAGCCTGGTTATCGATTCAAGTTGATCTATAGCTTCTTGGGCTAGATGGACCAATATGCTTGACTGACTGGGCCTCTTAGGGTCGTGCCAGATTGGCGAGCTAACTTGATGGGTTTGTGCCAAGTGCGATTTATCCAACCGGACTATTGAGACAAGTTGGACTTGAAGTTTGTCGGGCTGGATTGACCGGGCTGTTTAGCTCATTGGTCCAACTTGAAAGATTAATTAGGTTGGATTGACCAGGTTGCTTGGCTTGCTGAGCCAGCCTGGAGTGCTGATTGGATACGGGTCATGTTGACGAATTTTGCCCACTACAACGACAAATTATAGCCACTTAGGACATTTTTACCCTTATGTGTTATTCGCGCATTGCTCAACACTGAAGCGTCAAGCACTCAAGTGTCGAGTGTCGAGCATAACCTATCGAGCACTGAACTGTCGAGCGAGGCGGAGGTGTCGAGCGTCGAGCACTGAACTGTCGAGCAAGGCGCAGGTGTCGAGCGTCGAGCAACTAAGTGTCGAGCACTGAACCGTCAAGCATTGAATTGTCGAACACTGAACCAACGAGGCGAGGTACGGCGACGCGGGGGAGGAGGCGCCACAGCCGCCAACATGGAGCAATTCGATTTTGCTCGAATTTTGTAGGTGTCGTTTGCTCGATTTTGCAGGTGGATTGGGTGTCTCTATCGCCGACGCCGTTGACGGAGGAAGAGGCGCCGCAGCGAGGCGAGTCGCGGCAAAGATAGATCTGGGAGAAGGGGGAAGCGGTGGAGAGAGAGGGGGCAGTGCGGCTGGGCGGCAGAGGCGGGAGGCCGCGGCGGAGGCGCCAGAGGCGCGTTGCAGAGAGAGAGAGAGAGAGAGAGGAGAGTGGTTGTCATATATAAAAATATTATCATTATTGTAGAAAATTAAATTTGTCAACGAATTATATTGTGCCACATGTAAATTCATAAGTTAAATATTAATTAAACTTCCTTGATGAAAAATTCTATATTTTGATTAATTAATGCCCAAATCCAACGATGCAAATCCTGATGATGATCAAAACCTAACTAAAGGATCAGAAAGTTCTCAGCTAATTAAAACTGCAGTATGCTGAAACCTAAGCCTAAGAAGAAATGAGTTAGAGAAATTTTGTGAAGAACCATACTGATGAAGATATCACAGTCTAAAGGATCAACAGATGACCAAGCTGATCAAGTTCGTGTCATACCTCTAGCACGAAGACTTCGCTAAGTTTGAAACGCGAACTGATAGAAATAGCAAAGCAAAGTCAACCTTTAAAGCATATCAAGCCATTCTGGATATTTAATGTTACAGATCTCGAATTAATGTGAATCCCACTTTTTCGGAAGAAAGTACAAGGATGTCTACAGAATGTCAACATCAAAGTACGGATGTGCAGATCCAGCTATCATGACATTTCCTTGTTTCAAACGGAAATATTTCAACGAACAACAGATTGAAATTAAAGAAAGCTCTCTCCAACAGCTCTATTCAATCACTTGTCTATGTATACAATGGAAGATCAAGATACGCGTAGAGGTGGATCTCTGACATTGCTAAGCTCTTTAAACTCTAACTCTCGTGGCTAATCTTTCAGCAATTGTCCGAGAAGGAACTCAATATATTCATTGTAAAATTTTAAGTTCTTACTTAAAATATATTTGCACTTCCTAGAGTAGATGTTTTTCATTGTAAATATCCAAAGCCTAGATCATAACACATTAAATATATATAATTATTCTTCATTGAAACAGTGTGTTCACTGACTCAACTCAAAACACTTATTGAATTGACTTGCAATTATACGAGGTCATTCTAATAAAATAAGCTAATTCAATTAGTACTCTCAAGAAAAGCTAAGTAAGTCGTTTATTCGTATTACACAAAAAAGGCAATAAAATCCTAAACACTCTGAACTGTCACTCCGCATCTTATCCAAAGCGTGTAAAATAAAGCAAATAAATAAAAGCTGTAATCCTAAGATTCCAACAAAACAATGATCTTAATTACAAAATTATTAAGGTGAACCAACAATATAAATGTCGATAACTACGCTAATCCTAGACACACAATAAAATTCAATAAGCTATAATTTGGGCAATAGAAATTCATAGTAATGAAAATTCTAAAGCGAATAATCTGTGAACCGTAACAATCAATAACAAATCATTTTAAACTAGAAAATCTTCTATCTAATCTAATTAGCGTGAAGCTTAAATTGCTTCCACTGAACAATTGAAAGCATTGAAAATATTTAATAAATAAATGGATCAAACATAATAACAATCCATGAAACATAAAAGAAACAATTGAAAGTAAATAAGTAATGTAATTTAAAAATATGAATGAACTCTTACGAAATAAAAGACTGCAATTTAATTTTTTGATCTTCTTGATTTTATGAATGAGGTTATGTAAAAACTATTCAATATTATAACTAATTAAAAATTTGTTTCAAATTAATAATACTTTTAAATATAGTATAGATTAATCCAAAAATATCAACTTGAGCAATATCGTAATAGAGTATACGTTGACATAAAAGAAGATTACTAATACTCTGAAATTGGTAAATAACTGAATTGCGCAGTACAAATACGAGAAGGGAAAATAGATAAAATCCTCGAAAATGAAGTCGGTTTTTCAGTTGGGAATAATTGGCTTTGGTTGCGCGCGTTTCTCTTTCTCACAGTAATAATGGTAAGTTGCTGCCCCCGAAAGGACCGCCAATGTCAGGGCTTGTGCATGCATCCTATTACACATACGCAAACAAGATTATTATCGAGTGTAATCATTTTCAATAGTAAAATTAAGATGAGATGTCGAGTTATTAATAAATACAATAAATTAATGTATTCAACAATACGATTAATAAAATATTAACTATTGAAACGAAGAAATCAATTACGATGATTTTTTGGGAATTATGACTAACGACTAATTAACAAAATTTATATATATATATATAGGCTAGGATGAAAACCATCCTTAGACTATAAAATAAAAATAAGAACGCGACACGTGACAAATTAAAGGTCTTCTATAATATTTTATATATTTATACATAAAATAGAATATTTTTTAGTATTTCTCAAAATAAATTACATAAATGTCGATTTAGTATTTCTCAAAATAACATAATATTCTATTTATAATTTTTTGTATAAACAAATAAAAATACATAATTTTAAAAATTAATTAGTACACTGAAAAGATTTAAAATATTTAAAATAAGGTTTAGAGTTTCATGGAAAATATTACTTAAGAATATAAATTGTTTATAATATGTTAAAGCTTTAAATTATCATAACCAGTTCATATTAAATCGATTTTTTATATATCATATATCAAATTAAATGTCCTTTTATGATCTTTCATCAAAATGTATATTACATATTCTATTCAAAACATATGAAAAAAAAAATGCTCTATCTACGAAATGAGAAAAAAAATAAAGAAATTTAAAATTTAAAGATTAATGATAGTAAATTGAGGGGCTAATGGAAGATTAATTTAATTTTCATATGTATTAATTATAAAATTTAATATAGATTATGCAATTGTTTTTCCTTTAATATGTAAAATTGTCGTTGAAATTAATTTAAAATAATTTAAAATTGCATTTTAATATAGTGTAAATTAAGTTTGATTAATGTTCCAGGAAACATATTTCAAAAGAAGTTTGTTCTTAAGTTTATTAATGTTAAGATTCTGGATGCAATAAAGGGCAATCTGGTTTTTCATTAAAAGGAGAACAAGGTACATCAAATATAGTTGACGGATCGTATAGTAACTTTTCGTTAGTTAGTATTTCATTCCTTCACGAAAAAATTATTATATTATGAACGATATAAATTTTAATTCAATAAATAATAGTGTTGTAAGTATAATTTCAATTAAGTAGTTAAAAATTGAGTAGCTAGTCTCATAAGTGGCAAATTTTGTAAATAATGGAGAATTGAACGTTAATAAAATAGTGAATTATGTGGACCCTACTATTATAAATAAATGAACATGACAATTTTTTCGTGTACATATTGAAAAGTTTTGTAGATAAATGGAACACTATAACTAATATCTACAAAGCTATTATCTCCTCTCGTGCTTATCCCCTCTCATGCGATGCACGGGTCACAACATGTTTTATTATTATTAATTTTTTAAATTACATAAAAATATCAAAATATCATAATTTATGAGTTAGATTAATTGATAACGAAAAAATTGAAAATGAAAACAAAGAAAACAAAGTAAAAAACGTGGATGTGAGTATGAGGAAACCAGTATTTTTTATTTTTATTATTTAAAATCTTCAAATGGTTATAGTTTTTTTTATTCTAAATTTATTTGTTATGATTTTTACATCGATTTAAAGAATCATATTAAATATTTTTCAGAAAAAACTTAAAATATACTCTCTTCGTCCACCAATCCGTGTTCTAATTTGTCGTTTAGATCCGTCCACCAATTTGTGTCCTATTTATTTTTATTTTTTTAGTAACTATTTCCTTAATAAATAAATTATTTTTTCTTACTAGTCGTCTCCCCTTCTCCACTCAACAAATAAATAATACATTTTTTCTTAAAACCCGTGCCCTCTTCCCCTAGGACATGAATTGATGGACGGAGGGAGTAATAAAGAGGAAAAAAAATAGATGAAAGAGAATTTTTGCACCAAAAAAACTGTTTTGAAATTTTCTTTTATTTTTTTCCTAATAAAATTGCATTTAATAATAGTATTTATAAACTTACATAATATTAAAACAAAAACACATAATATTAAATACAAAATTGCATACGTAAATTTAAAACTACGTAAATTAACATTATTGCATATATACTAATATACATATAATGCAATTTTCAAAAAATAAATAAATATTATTATACAATACCTCATTAATTACATTATACTCACAACGCATGAATACTAAGGGAATGGTATATTTAAACGTGTGTGTGTGTGTGTGTGTGTGTGTGTGTGTGTTGGTAGTTACCTGGCATGAATGACCCTGAGGCTTGGCCCAAGAGGGGTTGTGCCACGTGAGCTATAAGCCACTGAAGCACCAATTGCTGCAGCCCACATCGTACCTATCCACAAATTCTTCTCATTCATTAATTTAAATTCAAAATCAACCATATTTTCCATTGCTACTTCATTTATATGTATACTTTAAAAAATGTATACCAATATACCATCAAAGTCAAATGGGTTGCAAAATTAGTTAATTTAGTATATATAGGTACCTAAGAAATTAGATTATATATGTTGCTATGCCAAAGAAAGAATAAAATTCAGATGCATTATAATTTATAGATAGTTTTGCAATTGTATGTACTGACCAATGCTAGTGAGCTTGTGTTCGGAAATCCATGACTGCACAGCCTCCATTGATGCTGAAATCTCTAATATGCTACGGAAAAGAAAATCGAACGAGAAATATGAGATTAATTAGTGATGAGCAATGGTATTTATACATGAGATCCAGAAAAGGTGTATAGTTATTGGAAATCGGAAGTAGTAGCACTAGCATAACAGGCCAACAGCCCCCAGGTTATTGTGAAACCACTGTCCAATATAATACTCCCTTGGTTCCACTCCAATAGGCTCATTTTTCTTTTTAGAATGTCCCATTTTAATATGCTCATTTTTTTGGGGTAAAAAAATTATACTTAATTGGTGTGGACCACACCACTTTACTACCATTTTTCCACTAAAAAGTAAGTTTTCTTAATCTCCATGCTCATAAGAAGAGAGCCTATTGGAGTGGAACGGAGGAAGAAGTACTATTTTTATCTTACTTAATTTGTCTAAATATTTTTATATTTTTATTTGCTTTTTGGTAGCTGACTCATCCTCATTCATCAACTCTTTATTAATTTACCCTGTTATTCAAATCATACATTTTAGTTTTACTATCTTAACTTAATGAAAGTGGGCTGCACCTGAGCAGAGCCCTTGCATTTTAGATCATAAACCACGGCGGCCGCCAGGTACTGCCCGATGGCAGCGGCCGCAGGCTCAAGAGGTGCAGTGGCCTTAATGATTTTGTGCCTAATTTTGTGCCTAAAGTTATATATGTATGATTGTATTTATAATAGGGGTGTCGATCAGTTAGGGGTTCGGTTACCCATACCCAAATTTTCGGTTACCCGAAATCGAAATTGTCATATTTTACTAACCGTTTTCGAACCGTTTTAGGTGTTCGGTTACCCAATAACCGCTTCGGTTACCCGATTCGGTTATTTGGGTATCCGAAATACCCATTTAAAAAAAGGATATTTGCCGTAAAATACACGAATTTTCAACAAATTCTGATTTTTCCCATAATCTTTAAAATTTGAAAAAAAATACACAACCTTTCGATTTTTTCTGATTTTTTCCACGGGCATAAAACACTCTCAAATAGAAGTTGATTTTAGGACTTTTGACTTATATTTTTTTGATACATAAGCGTGGGGATAATAAAGGTGCCATAATAAAGCCGACGTACACGTTTAGGTATCAAAAAATCTAAGTCAAAAGTCCAAAAATTAATTTCTATTTGAGAGTGTTTTATGCTCATGGGAAAAATCAGAAAAAATCGAAAGGTTGTACTCCCTCCGTCCATGAAATGGCTTCCTCTTTATGGACGGCACGGGTTTTAATAAAAAGTTGTAAAGTGTATTGATAGTGGAGAAAAAATAATATAATTATTATTGGAAGTTGTAAAAAGTGTTATAATTAGTATTGAGAGTGGTGAAAAGTGAAAAGTAAGAATAAATAAAGTATTATTAGTGGTGGGATAGGTTTCCAAAAATGGAAAGAAAGAAAGAGGAAGTTATTTGGGGGACGTCCCAAAATGGAAAAAGATGAAGTTATTTTAGGGACGGATGGAGTATATTTTTTTTCAAATTTTAAAGGTTATGGGAAAAACCAGAATTTGTTGAAAGTTCGTGTATTTACGGCAAATATCCTTTTAAAAAAAATAAAATTCAAATAATTTGCTAGATAAATGATTTGAACTCTAGTCTCCAAAAAATACACAAAGCAACTTATCCACTAGACTAAAACTCATTCTTATACATTAAATATATCATAATTTTATTTTACATAAGAATCGATTTTTTATTTAAAAATAAATAAATTAATGAATTAATAATTAAAATGTATATAAAATATATATTAAATAATTTTAGATTATTTCGGTTAACCTGTTTCGATTATTGGGTTAACAGATACCCGAAATTTTTTCTAAAAATGATACCTGAAATTGAACCGATAACCAAAAAATTAGGTTATTGGATACCCAAACCCGGAAATTTCTGTTCGATTAACGGATTATCCAAAACCCGATAACCAATTAGACAGCCCTATAATTATATATATGGATTTTTGTGTACAAAGTTATACTCCCTCCATTTCATTTGTATTGGTCTCTTACTTTTGGACACGAAAATTAAAAAAGTATTTATTTGTGAGTTAAGAAGGTGGAGTGCTTTACTATTGCCCACTTAGGAGTCCTTATTTTTGCTATTTTAATAAATGTGCCAATACAATTGGGACAGCCCAAAATGGCAAGGGGGCCAATACAAATGAGACGGTGGGAGTACATATTTATATTTATATGCGCTCCAATAAGACCCAACTCATTTATATGGACTAGCAGAAAGAACGTACGTTGAACGTGTAATTAATATTATTTTAATTTATAATCTATTATTTAAAAAAATCTATTAATTCATTACTTTTATTAGATAATTTATTGGATGGATATATTTATTTATAAGTCTTATCATTAGCTATAGATATAAAGTAATCTTTATAGATTTGGGTGACAAATAAATATATATCAAAATAGATTTATATTTTATAAATATAATAATAAATATATAACAGGGGTAAAATAGGCAATCCATAAGTTGTGTCTTAGACTGTCTTAGGCTCTTTTTCTATTAGTATAGATGTTTGTATATATATATATATATATATATATATATATATATATATAGGGAAGGGCTAAAATAAGAGCATTTCTTAAGATATAAAATAAGAATCATTTTCAGCCCTTAGATCATCAAGATCTACGGTTGATTCGTAATCCTGTTGGATGAATTTATGGTCCTGAGTTCGAATTCCGAAGGTAGCAAAAATTTATTTTTCACAATTCATACCTTTATACAACAAATTCATACGGGTTTTACATAAAATTCATACATTAAAAATTGCTCTTATTTCTTATTTTAAGATGTGCTCTCACGGTAGCCCACCCCTATATATATATATATATATATATATATATATATATATATATATATATATATATATGGAAGAGTTCAATGGAGACCACTCCCCTATATAGATAATAAAGACCAAATCAGAGCCATTGATCTCACCAAAATCAATGAATCAGATTCATGCGAATTCTTTAAGTTTAGGAAATCCCGTAAATTCCTCATTTTCCAATTTTGGGAACCAACGAACATTATTATGAACTTACGAACATAAGTATGTTTATTTGTATGCTCATTTGTTTTTATACGAACATATCGACGAACATTAGTATGTTCATTTGTTTTTTATACGAACACATCAGCGAACATTAATATGTTCGTAAGTTTATAATAATGTTCGTTGGTTCCCAGAATTGGAAAATGAGGAATTTATGGGATTTCCTAAACTTGAAGAATTCGGATTAATCTGATTCATTGATTTTGGTGAGATAAATGGCTCTGATTTGGTCTCTATTCTCTATATATATAGTGGTCTCCATTGAAGCTGACTAAATAAAAGAAGAATGGAGAACCATTTTCAGCCATTCGATCATCAAGATTTACGGTGGATGCATCATCTTGTTGGATGAATGCAGATCCTGGGTTCGAATCCTGAAGGGAGCAATTTTTTTTTATTTTTTTGAGTGCATTAATTTTAATAGAGAATGCATTAATTTTTACAGTGGATGCATTAGATTTGATGGTTCTCACGTTTTCACAAATAATGTAGTTCTCTCTAGAACCACACCATATATATATATATATATATATATATATATATATATAATACATTTAATTATATGTATTAAAAAAATTGAGATTATAAAAAAAAAATTAAAATCTTAAAGGCGACGATGGTCGGGTGTCGGGTGGCAATGAGCGCCGGTTCAAGAGGTGCGGGGGCCTCAATGTATATTTGTGTTCAATTATATGTATTAAAAAAAATAGATTAAAAAAATACTCTCTCCGTCCACAAAGATTGTGTATTTTCTTTTTTTTAGAAATCTCCTTTAAACTTTAAAATTCACACTCAATATTTACAAAATACTAACCCTTTACTTTTACAATATGAAGGGCACAATACTACCCTTTAAAACTAAAATCACACCTTTCAACTTTTTTATTAAAACTTATGCCCTCCACTTCACCACACACTGTTTGTGGCCGGAGGGAATAACGTCCAAAAATTTTATTTCTATTTTACCCCTACGTGTATTTTGTCTTCCGCTTGGAAGCTCTCTGCCACATGTCACGTTCTTAGCGCGCCGGATATACAAAATGTGTTGAGAAGTTGAGAAGAAATTCTATAGATGAACATGTCAATTAATTTTTATGAACGCCGGTTTGAGAAGTTGAGAAGAAATTCTATATATATATATACACACATACACACATAGGGTATGGTTAATATAAAAACTCCTCTTAAGATGAAAATTAGGAACCAATTTAAAGCCATTGATTTAAATAAAATAGAGGGCTGAGATTAAACTACAGATGCACGATTTCAATTGCATAGATGCACAGGTTCAATTGCATAGATGCACAATTTCGATTTGCTTGAGTATTTTGCATTGTTGGTTTCAATTGCATAAATTACATATTTTTTAAGTGCACAATTTCTTTTGTTGACTAAATCCTAACCATTAGATCTAATATTTAAAAGGTCAAGATTAGGTTCCTAGTTCTCATTTTAACAGAGGTTTTTATTAGAACCTCTTCCTACATATGTATATAGGGGAAGGCTAAAATAAGAACGCTTCTTAAAATATAAATTAGGAACCATTTTCAGCCCTTAGATCATCAAGATCTACGGTTGATTCATCACCTTGTTGGATAAATTCATGGTCCTGAGTTCGAATCCCAAAGGTAGCAAAAAATTATTTTTCGCAATTCATGCCTATATACAGTTTATTCATGCGTGTTATACATAAAATTCATGCATTGTTGCTGGTTCGTAATTCTTAAAATAAGGGTGGTTTATTGAATAACCCCCCCATATATATATATATATATATATATATATATATATATATATATATATATAGGGTTAGGTTTTATTGAGAAGCTCTAATGTGTTGAGAAGTTGAGAAGAAATTCTATAGATGAACATGTCAATTAATTTTTATGAACGCGGGTTTGATCTGGGGTTCGATCCTTGGCGGTGGCGTATTTTTTAACAAATTAAATAGATTCGTATGTTCGTCAGTTATATTTGGTATGTTCAAAGAATTTATTGGTATGGGGTCTAATTGCCATGTTCATCAAAATGTACTGACATGTTCATCTATTAGATTACTTCTCAACTTCTCAACACATTTGAGCTTCTCAATTGAACCACTCCCTATATATATATATATATATATATATATAAGGTTAGGTTCTAGTGAGATTGTTATTTTTCATGAGATGTGAGAATAATGAATAAGTAAGCATATAGTGATGAATATATAGTGTTGAATGGTGATATTCAAAAAATTAATAAATTTTTTGCTCTCCACAGGATTCGAATTCATGTAAAAAAAAAAATTCCTCCAGGTAAATATTAGCCATATGATACATTAAATTAACACCTACAAATTAGTCTAAGATTTCACCAAATATGAGGGAACTATATATATATATATATAGGGTGTGATTCTAGAGAGAACTACATCATTTGTGAGAACGTGAGAACTATCATGTCACAGCCCGCAATCCCTAAGGATGGTTTAACCGGGGTTATGACTCGGGAAGGGGATTAAGAAGCGGGGAAAGAAAGGGGCATTTACTTAACAATCAAACATTTTACGAAAAGAGACATTTATTATATAACACTAGGATCATAACTGATCACTTGGGAAAATACAAGACGTTCGTTCGGGAAGACCCGTCGAAGTGGATTACCCAACAAAAGAGTATCATACTTAAAATAAAACATTAGCATAATCAGAGTATCTTGCAGCGGAAATACGTGTGAGTTATACATATGAAGATGTATACTCAGGGTTACATTACTATTTTATGTCAAAAGGTACATCCGCTCAACTCCACTCCATTCCATCACCCGCTCAACTTGCACATTAGGGAAAACAACATGCAGGGCTGAGTAAAAATACTCAGTGAACATATGCCGGAAACATAACATTTTATATCATTTATTGTACTGCCAACAGTAACACACAGGGTTTTACTTGAAGGACCTGTGCTTACTAAACATTTTCTTTCATTTCATAAAGTTGGATGCGCATCCCATTTTCAGTCTATATGATCCATATCTGTTCCTTTTACACGCCGGGAAGGAGGCCTCCTTCCACGGACGCTAAGACCGGTCGCAAGCGACACACAGTCTCCATAAGTGTACACGTTAACCCTTACTAGCAAACCTTCGTCTAGCGTAGGGTCCGAATTCGATTTCCTTTATAGTTGGCGAACCAACACAGATAGGATACATACATAAAACATAAACATTTTTGGCAGACAATCATTTCATAAACATTTACCTTTCCTTTCATAAGAACCATTCATCAATTAATCATTTCCATAAACATTTCATTTAATAAGAACCATTTACCATTTAAAATATTACAGTTATATCATGTCATTCATTTCATTTCGTATAAGAGGCCTGTATGCAGGGGATCTCTATATACGTGTTTTAAGAAAGCCCACCTCATTCCGTTCCCACTAGGGGCGTAGAGTTACCTCCTTCTTTAGCTTTCACTTCCCGTCTGGACCTTTATTGACGAAGAGTCGATAAGTTCGAGAAGAAAGTCGTGTAAGAAAGGAATATAGGTCTCTAAACTAAACTATCTCCTTTAATGATTTTAGGGTTCTAGCATCCATATTAATCTTATCTCGTCAAAACCTTAAACTCAAAACATTATCACATAACTATCATTTAGGTTCGAAACTATTTATTCGAACATCAACATGCGCATTAATCATAACTCGTTCTATTTATGTCATCAAGTCAAATATTCCGTCATTTAAAAACAAATCCTATAATATCACATAGATAAATTATATCATCATAGATCATGCTTTCTTATATTTAAAATCATTTAATCATTTTCAAATAATCCATATTAATAAGTCATTTGAAAAGAATTAATTTAAATAGGAGTTTAACTCAAAATATTTTATTTTAAAATCCATTTATAAATACTTGAAATAAAGAACTCCATTTAAATAATTAATTTAAAGGTCAATATATAATTAAATTAATCAAGCTCAATTTAAATTAATAATTAAGAGCTCAAATAATTTAAATAGATATAAGCCCAAATTAATTAGATAAATTAAGTCTATCATGTTTTTCTTTGAATAAGCCCCAAACAATTAAATTAAAGAAGCCCAAATCCTATAAATAAAAGAAGCCCATCAGATTTTTATTTAAAAGGGCCGAGCCCAACAGATATTGAAGCCCAAACATTTAAAATCTAAGCCCATCAATTAATTAAATAAGGGCCCAAACACTTAATAAAATCGGCCCAAGTCTCGGCCCAAACAATTAAATCATAGACGGGCCCAAAGCCCATCACCCTTGTAACCCTAAAGTCTCACACACTAAAACACATTCAGCACACACACAACACACATAACACACAGCCACACACACACTCCTCTCTTCTCTCACTCTCGGCGCCTCTGCGCTCTCTCCGCCGCCGCCGCCGTTCAACGGCGCCATCGCCGCCGACGAGCGGCGCTCTGCTCTCCCTCGGCATCTCTCCTCTTCCTCTCGGTTCTCTCCCTCTCTTTCAGTTCTCACTGACTCACACACACACGCACGCAGACACGGCGTAAGCCGCGCCGCCGCGTCGTCTTCTTCCCCGGCGAGGACAGCACCGGTCAGCCATCTCCCTTCTCTCGACTCCGGCAGCAGTAGCAGCAGCTGTTAATGAAGCCAGCCACCGCCGAAGCCCTGAATCACCGACTCCCTCGAATCCGGCGACCACAGGACAGCCATGGCCGCCGCCCTTCCTCCCTCCGATTTCCGGCGAAGCCGCAGCCGCAGCCGCCGACAACCCAGGTAAAACCCTATCTTCTACCATTTTCCCCTTTTCTAAATTAAAAATCTGAAAACCCCTCTCCTCTTTTCCTCTATGGCAGAACGGAAACCACCACGTGGCTCCGCCGCCTCCCGTCGACCGCCGGCAGCCCCGCGGCTGCCATCCCCTGACCTCGACTCACACACACACAGCAGGGTTCAAGCCACAATTCAGTTCACAAAATAGCATAGGATTTTTCTTAGCACATATCATTCTCATACTGTAAATATCATATATATCAATTGCTTATAACATCTGAACATCTTTTCTTGTAGTTTAAAAAATCTAAATTTCAGATCGTATGCCATATCTTGTAAACACATAAAGAAATATGGTGGTTCTCTGTTGGTGGTTCTCTGAAAATTGACAACGAAAGGGTGATGATACCTTGAATAGGTGGATTTTTGTCTCTGCATAATTATGTGTATAGCATAAGTTAGAAATCTGTAGTGAAGAAAATTGAAAGAGGGAGAATTTCCTTTCATTATTACCGTAAATCTTGCTGTTGAAAATGGGCTGCAGTAGTTGAAAATGGTGGTGTGAGAATGGTGAAAGTGGTTGTGGTTTTAAAGAAAAATGAGGAGCGTGGAAATGGTATGAACATAGAATTTCTTTTTCAGCTTGCTTTGTATGACTGAAGAATTTCTTCAGCATGCGTAGTAAATTCTTCAGCATGCTTAGGATTTATTCAAATTTAATCATTAAAATATCTAAGAGATTAATATATTAATAATATGGTTCCAAACTCATTTAAATACATTAAGACATATAAGCCTAATTCTTATTGAAGCATAAAATTCATTTGAGCTTGCTTCTAACATAAATTAAATTACTCATGGGCTTAAGTAAATAATCGATAAAAGATTCATATTTAACACTTCAGTGTTAAATCCTCCACAATAAATTAATGGACTCAAAATATATTTTGAGTGCATCATCTATTGAAAATAAAAATAAATCATCACATATATAAATTATCAAATTCATATAAGTTCGTATTTTATTAATGGATGCTGAACCCTAATTACCATAATCAATCCTTAAATCAGTAATTAAAAGTATATAATCCTTAATAAAAAGTCGGGGCATTACATACTATCCCCCTTAAAATAAATTTCGTCCCGAAATTTGTACCTCAGAAAATAACTATGAGTACTTCACTTTCTTGTTAGACCGTAGTCTATTCTTGACCATGATATATTCATAGGTCCCTTACTATCGGTATCGACTTAGTCCTTAATACCTGAACTTCGATCTAAGATAGATTTGGATCTTCCTTCGTAACTCAAATATTGACTAATAACAATGTTGTTCTCATGGATCATATGCTTTGAATCGTAAACATACTTCTCTATTTGCGACACATGGGATTCATTACGCACATTCTCAAAGCTTAGCGCTAACGCTAACCAATAAGTTATTGGGCTCATCATTTCTACAATCTCGTATGAGCCTATAAAATGGGGTTTAGGTTTACCCTTCACATTGAATCCGATGATTTCTCTTGATGGAGAAACTTTAATGGAAATTATCTCTCCACTTTCACATCATAGGTCAATTCGTCATTTGTCAACATATGACTCTGTCAATCATGGCCCTCTTTTATTCACTATCAAATTTTGACGGATGATTTCAATCATCTTGTCATTTCATCCCAACAAAGTGGTGATCTATATTTCCTCACGTATAACGCCTCATTTGCTAACCTATCGATAGTCGATTGATAACTAGTATTATATGTCTCACAATGAGTGACAAAAACATGTTCTCAGCTTTCACCCCGGTTTAGCTCGGTCGTCTTCAACATACCTTATTAGTAATTTCTATGTCGTTTAAGCGGAACTATAATGACTAATATCTCTAAAGCATTCTTAAGGCAACTTAAACAGTTTGTAAGGAGACCAACCATTTCGAGCATGTAGGCAGTCAGCCTAAAACGCCGTTATAAACTTTTATTCATTCATCGAAGGAATCTCGAGTCATGTGGGCATTGACTGCCCCCTTTCGTGACAACCTTTGCTTAAGTCTGATGGATTCGAAAAATCCATCTCGACAACGAAATTCATTGGTTCGTTAAGGGCTCGGTTTGTCCCAAACATGACATTAAGCTTGACTTTATGAGCTCGAAGACTCAAAGTAACGATATGATATGTTGTAAAACCTTCACTTGCTAGCACGCAAGACATATTTCAACAAATGAGGTTACATCTCGTTTCATTTCTCCTAACTAGAATTTTTCTAGATCTTAATATATCTTAGTACTTCCTGGTGACAGTATATGGGTGCCATGGCTTTATCTTATTCTTAAGTTCATTGTCATGGAGATGCATATCTTCCCTTCAAAGAAAATAGCATTATCTGATTCCTCGTGGTAATTCTTGAAACTTCTTATCCTTATTCTTACTCTTAACTTCTCATCCTTCCTTCGTGCTCCTACCACAATTTTCCTCAAACTGGGTGGTTTAATCACTTCTATCATCATCTTATCACATCTTAGACGAGGCCTTCCGGCTCACTGTATCATCTACTACATTGGTCTTGTCCATGTGATGGTTAATACCAAAATCATAATCCTTTACGGGTTCAACCCATCCTCTTTGTCTCATCAGCTACTACAAATTCCTTATCCGGTTTTAGAATCTCTAGCACTACAATTCAAAATCATCAAAACTCTTTATCAGTAAACTATCATTTATACTCGACACCAATTGTTCGAGTGTCAGATACCAACATTTATGTGCGTTATTCATAACTCTCACACTCACTCCATTTAGACACATAATCGATATCAAACTCAAATAATAAATTATATCTTAACAATTTATCATGCTCATAGTTCTCGATTAAATCTCGGACTTTGTAATTAAATACTAAATTCCAACTATAATTAATTAACATGCTTCTCTAATTTTTTTACCTCATTTAAACTAATAAATCTAATCCATGCTAATTTCTCATACTTAGCCATTTTATATGCATTTCTCATGCAATTCAAAAAGCTCAATAACTTACTAATCATGCTCATCTCATAAATACTCAAATAATTCATATAGTCTTACTAACATAGCATTAACTCATATGCACTGCTAGTTCACTTACATGACTTCACATACTCCACATATCTCAACTTAATAAATCATCGAATAGTTAGAAAATTTGTATTTAATGGAAATAAATTCCAAAAATTTAAATACAAATATTTTTAATTATTCTAAACACATTGGCATGCTCAAAATAACTCAATTAAAATCGAGCATCGCTCGTCTCTGGCCTTATGACTCACGGCCTTCATCAAATTTGAACCTTGTTGTTCAAATTAATCTAAGTAAATTATACGTGCAATATTTAATAAATATAAACACATATATAAACTCAAATCATTCAATATGTTCCAGAAAATGCCACTTTCTTGAGCAAAACTCACACCTACTGATTTGGCATAAATTCGTTCACCCAATAGTACTTGTGTACATGGTCCCTAAATGTTCCTTATGTTCATCTTCATTCTTGGAGTCACTAAGACGAACTTATCCAGGTGAAGGTGGAATACTCTATCAATGATGCCCATGAATATATTTGGGCATTTGTTAGCCTGAATGGCACAACTACAAACTTGTAGTGGTCATAACCCGTTCTAAAAGTTGTCTTGGGTGATGACATCCGATCCTCAATCGATCTTGGAAAACACATTTGCACCTTTGAGTTGGTCAAACAATTCATCTACCCTCAGTAAAGGATATTCATTCTTGAGTATTAATTTGTTCCACGCTCTATTGTCTGTGCGCCTTTTTAAAGTACCATACTTCTTCATAACATACAAATATGCGCTCCCGATGGGAATGCACTAGACTAACTTAGGTCTAGTAGTTTCTGCAACTGGATCTTTAGGTTCTCCGATTCCTTTGGAGTCATCTTGTTCGATGCTTTTGATACACATGTCGATCTTGGTACTAGGTCGATGGTAAATTCTACTTGTCTATTGGGTGGCAGTCTTGGTAAGTTTTCCGGATAATCATAATGGAATTCACGTATAACTTCTATGTCCTCAACTGTCCTTTCGGTTCTAGCTCCTCCGTTTAGGTATACAAGGAAAGCTTGGTAATGTTTCTTATTTATCACCTTTATGGCTTGTATGTATGAAATAACTGGTATCCGCTCCTTATACTAATCTCATGAAAACTTAAAGCGTCTATTCCTGGAGGTTTGAAGGAGATTTCCCATTCATTGCATAAATCATAGCATATTGTTCTCAGCTAACCAGTCCATTCTTAAGGTTACATCTACGTTCCATATTGGTATAACATCAAGTTATTCGCTACCACCTTAAGTGATCCTACATTCAATTAAAGGTTCATATAACTACGTGTTACTATCATCGTTCCTTCTATGGGTGAAAAGTTTCTTATGTCTTGATCACCTTGTTCAGTTTGAATTTGTGTCGGGTGATCCCCGTGCATAACTACCTCGACGTCTAGAGTTTTGCTGAGCAATTCAAAGTACGTAAACTCAACGTGGTTGGCGAATGCCATTCTTATCTCATACTTTAGGCCAGGGCAAAACTTCTTAGGGATCTTTTCATTGGTGTCCACCTATTGTGGGGCATAACGGACATGCCACAACAAATGTGGTCATACTCGGTCATAGATATCCTGTTTTGCTTCAGATTGAACATTTTCGTTTCTCTCCTCCTATCGCAGATATTGAAAATATATGTCATATGTATCCGTCTTAAAGTCTTTCTAAGACAAGTTTACTAACCATTCTTGAGTCATTGCTTTTCTTTTGGCCTCCCACCAAAATCTGTAGATCTAGTCAACTGGAATGCAACATGTGAAGTCGTTCTTGTGCGGTAACAAGAAAATCAAAGGTTCTCTTCATCGTCTTAATCTAGAGTTTACCCTCAACTGGATTCTTGGTTTCAATAAATAAAACAAGCTTTACTCCAGAAAAAGTTCCTCAACCTTTCATAATGGTTCATTTCTGTCCCCACCTTATTTCTAGTTTCTCGCCTACAAGACATTCTATTTTCAAGAGAAAAGCGATAATCAACACACTCCTTGCCACATATTACATGTGTAACATTTTTTTTTAGGGTTTGATCGTAAAACCATTATAGACAAAACAACTCAAGTCCTTGGGCTGAAACCCTACATTACGGTTTGTACTCTAAATTGCTAACAAAATGTATGGTTGATAATAATCATAGGGGAAGAACTAATATCAACTAATTTAGACACAACTGAAGGTCAATTAACCATGCTATAGTTTGAGTGACTTACTAAGTCAATATACTAACACTTCTTAGTCGTATACCTCAAAAGAATCTACTAGGGCAACTCAAAAGTTGTAAAAACTCAAATCTCAAATGATATCAGAATAAAGTGTTGCAGAAAATTTGTTCAAGAGACTCAAATAAATAACCAGAGGGTAGAAAGGAGTAACTACCAGGTCGAACAAAATGACCTAGAGTGAGAACCCATCTGATTTTTAAACTGAAGTTGAAATACAGGGATTTATAAACCCAAAAGACGTCTACTGAGATTTGGATCATGTGGACTGGCCAGGTCCAACATAATCACTTCCCAGTTACACGGGAAACATCATCCCGAACTTGGTAATTCTGGGTCTTCTAAACCCTCAAGATACTATATATAACAAAACTTCAGCTCGCAGTAAGCTAAAAGTTCAAACTTAGGATCATTTGTTCTAGACTCATATTCTGAACATTCAACATAAGTAGACATATTACAACATAGTAATGTAACAGTCAAACCATATTCTTTCTACAACTCATCATGAAACGAAGTCAATTTGATATTCTGTCATGTGTGAACTTTCGAACGTAGAGACTATGCTTAAAACCTTCGTGGTGTAACGTCCATCTTGAAGTTGTCTCATGCCACCTTTCGTTGACTTACTTTCAACGTGGCACGTATCCTTTCAGTCTATCTTTGAGTTTCAAAGAAACTACAGTCTCCCGAAGGAAACCAAAACATTCGTGATGTTTAGTCATTTTCTGATTCGTCATTCTCAAGCATCTAGGTTATAGGGATACCCTATAAATCCATCAATCTATGTTCTTTTGCAAATGTGATCATGTAACTCATAGCAATCTATGTTCCTTGAAAAACGTGTCCATGTCCTTTCATTCGTACAATCGTATCAACATAATATGCACAAATTGTGCCATAAAAAGGTAAAGCATCAACATATCATTCATAACATGCGTTTCACAATCACATCCTTGCAACTGTTTAAAACCATAACATAATTAAACATTGTAACTTCAGTTACCTTTTTCTTTGATTGAGCGTGATGCAATGGAGTGTTGAGCGGTGTCGTTTGAACCCATATAAGTCTAATGACTCGATCTAAGCTTTACTTTGAAAGGAACTTCTAGGGTCCAGAGCAAACGAACTGCTCTGATACCACTCTGTCACAGCCCGCAATCCCTAAGGATGGTTTAACCGGGGTTATGACTCGGGAAGGGGATTAAGAAGCGGGGAAAGAAAGGGGCATTTACTTAACAATCAAACATTTTACGAAAAGAGACATTTATTATATAACACTAGGATCATAACTGATCACTTGGGAAAATACAAGACGTTCGTTCGGGAAGACCCGTCGAAGTGGATTACCCAACAAAAGAGTATCATACTTAAAATAAAACATTAGCATAATCAGAGTATCTTGCAGCGGAAATACGTGTGAGTTATACATATGAAGATGTATACTCAGGGTTACATTACTATTTTATGTCAAAAGGTACATCCGCTCAACTCCACTCCATTCCATCACCCGCTCAACTTGCACATTAGGGAAAACAACATGCAGGGCTGAGTAAAAATACTCAGTGAACATATGCCGGAAACATAACATTTTATATCATTTATTGTACTGCCAACAGTAACACACAGGGTTTTACTTGAAGGACCTGTGCTTACTAAACATTTTCTTTCATTTCATAAAGTTGGATGCGCATCCCATTTTCAGTCTATATGATCCATATCTGTTCCTTTTACACGCCGGGAAGGAGGCCTCCTTCCACGGACGCTAAGACCGGTCGCAAGCGACACACAGTCTCCATAAGTGTACACGTTAACCCTTACTAGCAAACCTTCGTCTAGCGTAGGGTCCGAATTCGATTTCCTTTATAGTTGGCGAACCAACACAGATAGGATACATACATAAAACATAAACATTTTTGGCAGACAATCATTTCATAAACATTTACCTTTCCTTTCATAAGAACCATTCATCAATTAATCATTTCCATAAACATTTCATTTAATAAGAACCATTTACCATTTAAAATATTACAGTTATATCATGTCATTCATTTCATTTCGTATAAGAGGCCTGTATGCAGGGGATCTCTATATACGTGTTTTAAGAAAGCCCACCTCATTCCGTTCCCACTAGGGGCGTAGAGTTACCTCCTTCTTTAGCTTTCACTTCCCGTCTGGACCTTTATTGACGAAGAGTCGATAAGTTCGAGAAGAAAGTCGTGTAAGAAAGGAATATAGGTCTCTAAACTAAACTATCTCCTTTAATGATTTTAGGGTTCTAGCATCCATATTAATCTTATCTCGTCAAAACCTTAAACTCAAAACATTATCACATAACTATCATTTAGGTTCGAAACTATTTATTCGAACATCAACATGCGCATTAATCATAACTCGTTCTATTTATGTCATCAAGTCAAATATTCCGTCATTTAAAAACAAATCCTATAATATCACATAGATAAATTATATCATCATAGATCATGCTTTCTTATATTTAAAATCATTTAATCATTTTCAAATAATCCATATTAATAAGTCATTTGAAAAGAATTAATTTAAATAGGAGTTTAACTCAAAATATTTTATTTTAAAATCCATTTATAAATACTTGAAATAAAGAACTCCATTTAAATAATTAATTTAAAGGTCAATATATAATTAAATTAATCAAGCTCAATTTAAATTAATAATTAAGAGCTCAAATAATTTAAATAGATATAAGCCCAAATTAATTAGATAAATTAAGTCTATCATGTTTTTCTTTGAATAAGCCCCAAACAATTAAATTAAAGAAGCCCAAATCCTATAAATAAAAGAAGCCCATCAGATTTTTATTTAAAAGGGCCGAGCCCAACAGATATTGAAGCCCAAACATTTAAAATCTAAGCCCATCAATTAATTAAATAAGGGCCCAAACACTTAATAAAATCGGCCCAAGTCTCGGCCCAAACAATTAAATCATAGACGGGCCCAAAGCCCATCACCCTTGTAACCCTAAAGTCTCACACACTAAAACACATTCAGCACACACACAACACACATAACACACAGCCACACACACACTCCTCTCTTCTCTCACTCTCGGCGCCTCTGCGCTCTCTCCGCCGCCGCCGCCGTTCAACGGCGCCATCGCCGCCGACGAGCGGCGCTCTGCTCTCCCTCGGCATCTCTCCTCTTCCTCTCGGTTCTCTCCCTCTCTTTCAGTTCTCACTGACTCACACACACACGCACGCAGACACGGCGTAAGCCGCGCCGCCGCGTCGTCTTCTTCCCCGGCGAGGACAGCACCGGTCAGCCATCTCCCTTCTCTCGACTCCGGCAGCAGTAGCAGCAGCTGTTAATGAAGCCAGCCACCGCCGAAGCCCTGAATCACCGACTCCCTCGAATCCGGCGACCACAGGACAGCCATGGCCGCCGCCCTTCCTCCCTCCGATTTCCGGCGAAGCCGCAGCCGCAGCCGCCGACAACCCAGGTAAAACCCTATCTTCTACCATTTTCCCCTTTTCTAAATTAAAAATCTGAAAACCCCTCTCCTCTTTTCCTCTATGGCAGAACGGAAACCACCACGTGGCTCCGCCGCCTCCCGTCGACCGCCGGCAGCCCCGCGGCTGCCATCCCCTGACCTCGACTCACACACACACAGCAGGGTTCAAGCCACAATTCAGTTCACAAAATAGCATAGGATTTTTCTTAGCACATATCATTCTCATACTGTAAATATCATATATATCAATTGCTTATAACATATGAACATCTTTTCTTGTAGTTTAAAAAATCTAAATTTCAGATCGTATGCCATATCTTGTAAACACATAAAGAAATATGGTGGTTCTCTGTTGGTGGTTCTCTGAAAATTGACAACGAAAGGGTGATGATACCTTGAATAGGTGGATTTTTGTCTCTGCATAATTATGTGTATAGCATAAGTTAGAAATCTGTAGTGAAGAAAATTGAAAGAGGGAGAATTTCCTTTCATTATTACCGTAAATCTTGCTGTTGAAAATGGGCTGCAGTAGTTGAAAATGGTGGTGTGAGAATGGTGAAAGTGGTTGTGGTTTTAAAGAAAAATGAGGAGCGTGGAAATGGTATGAACATAGAATTTCTTTTTCAGCTTGCTTTGTATGACTGAAGAATTTCTTCAGCATGCGTAGTAAATTCTTCAGCATGCTTAGGATTTATTCAAATTTAATCATTAAAATATCTAAGAGATTAATATATTAATAATATGGTTCCAAACTCATTTAAATACATTAAGACATATAAGCCTAATTCTTATTGAAGCATAAAATCCATTTGAGCTTGCTTCTAACATAAATTAAATTACTCATGGGCTTAAGTAAATAATCGATAAAAGATTCATATTTAACACTTCAGTGTTAAATCCTCCACAATAAATTAATGGACTCAAAATATATTTTGAGTGCATCATCTATTGAAAATAAAAATAAATCATCACATATATAAATTATCAAATTCATATAAGTTCGTATTTTATTAATGGATGCTGAACCCTAATTACCATAATCAATCCTTAAATCAGTAATTAAAAGTATATAATCCTTAATAAAAAGTCGGGGCATTACATATCAAATCTAATGCATCCACTGTAAAAATTAATGCATTCGTTGTTAAAATTAATGCACTAAAAAAATAAAAAATAAAAATTGCTCCCTTCAGGATTCGAACTCAGGATCTGCATTCATCCAACAAGATGATGCATCCACCGTAGATCTGATCTTGATGATTGAATGGCTAAAAATGGTTCTCCGTTATTCTTTTATTTAGTGGTTCTTTCTTGAACCTCTCCATATATATATATATATATATATAGGGTGGGGATCTACAAAGAATCCCCTTAGTATAAAGAATAAGGAATTAATCCTTACCATAGGATCTGAATAAATTAATGGTCCAGATTAGCACTAATTACTAATTAATCTACATTATTTTTTTTACTGAATACCTTTAAAAATTATATATAAAATCGTTGGGGGTATGTTAGACATTTTGTCTATTCAGAAAACTGTCATTCCTAAATTAACTCCAGTAAATTAGGACATTTACTTTCACCCCCACTTTCATCCACCAAACCATCTTCCCCCCACTTTCGTCTGCCAAACCCTAGAGGCGACGGCGATTCTAGTAAACCAGACGGCGCTCCATCTATAGCAGACGACGCTTCTGTTTTCGCCGGCGAAAATCGAGTAAGTAGTTAGGATTCATTTGTTTTGATTTAGTTCATATGTTCATTCGACAATTCATACGAATCTCCTGTCAAATCGGAAACTTCTTTCGGTGTGACAATGGCGATTAGTATACAATGTGTCTACGATTCATCCGAATAGATAGTTATTTCTATTTGTTTATGTTTCTTGTGTTATTCTGAATAGTTTAAGAAATATGCAGAGCAAGGTCGCTCGATACTTTATGAAATGGCTATGAAATCGACAAATCAAGGTTTATATTGAGTACTTTTTGACAGTATTATATGGTACTTTCAAGTACTGTATGTTAATATGGTCCCCTCATGAATTTTCTATTCTATTCGGTCGAAATGTGGGCTATGGTGTTACAATAAATTTATTATATTTTCATGTTTGTAGGGACAATGACTAAAAAGGGAAAGAAGATAGCAGGTTATGATTAAATTCATGTATTTATATATTTTGTTTTAACTCTATACAGTTCGTATATCTTAAGTTTTAATTGAAATTTGATTTCAGATGTTGGCGAGCCATCTTCAAGTAAAAGCAGAGTTAAACACAAGAAGACTAAAAGGGTAAAAGCAACTGAAGAAGGTATGTCAATGATTTCGATTTATTGGAGTGAAATGTACATTTATAGATTGTGAATTATGTTTTTGTTTGTAAAATTGTTTTGTTGTGTATTTGGTCTGCTAAATCCCAAAAATGATAGAGATATTATGATAAATTGTTTTTTTATTCAGTTGGTATAATTCCTACTTTCACTTACCCCTAAAGGTTGGCAACATTATTCAGATGTTATAATATTAGTTATATGAAAATATTCAGATGTTATATCGTATGTATTCACATGCTTGGCAAGTATATTCAGATTATTTGTGAATTACTAATATCATTCCAAGCAATAAAACTAATGTGCTGACATTGAATTATGCTTAATTTTTTATCATCGAGATATTAACAGTGTGTAAACAGATTTTTGTTAACATTATTCACATGATTTAAGTTTTTAATATTGAAAATTAATGTTTTTGGTCTGAATTAATTTTAAATATTTTGAATTAAAGATGATATTCATACAGAAAATTATGTTTATCTTATGATAAACTGTATTTTTATTCAATTTGTGTACTTCCTACATTCAAATCCACTTTAAGGTTATTCAGATAATATTTACAATATTTATTGCCAAAATACAGGTGAAACCTCAAGCAAAACTGATACAAGGCTTAAGACAAAGACGAGACCTTTAAAAACAGGTAATTGTAATAAAGTGAAATCTTTGATATATTAATAATTTACAAGTTATGATCATGTAATTAATATACTTGCTTATTGAAATGCCCAGCAAAAAGGATAATAACTACAGAGGAGCAGGCAGAGAGAATTAGGGTGCAAAGACGGAGGAATTTTAACAAGAACAAAGATGTTACCTGTAAACGTCGAGGTGATGTAAAAAGCGAGCTGGAAGGAGCACCTACAAAGTTTCCATCGCTAAATACTCGAACAACACCATCATCCTTGTTTGATGAGCTGCCAAAATTGAATGATGCCCAGAGACAAGCCATTCAGGATATTGGATTTGGAAGTGTATTGAGTTTGCAGGTGAAAAAGTTGCCTTGCAGACTTGCCTATTGGATTTTGGAACATTTTGATGAGAACAGATGTGAGCTGGAGCTTGAAGGAGGAATCAGGGTTAAAATCACCGAAGATGACGTTTATAGGGTTTATGGATTCCCAAAGGGGAGTGAGATAATACCGGATTTTAATCGTTGTTCAAATACTGCATTATGTGAAGAATGGGTGGCGTTTTTCGGGCTTGCTAATCGTGAGAAGATAAAGATTGGCCACGTCTTGAGTGAAATGCTGGACTGTACGACAGGTGGAACATGGTTCAAGCGCCATTTTATGATAGCAATGACGCATTCACTGATACAAAGTTGTACAAGTGGAACGGTTTATCCTCACATCCTGAGGTGTTTGGAGAATGTGAGAACGCTAAAGAAATGGAATTGGGGGGAATATGTTCTCAGGAGTCTCGTTGATCATAAGCTGTCATGGGTCGGTGATGAAGATAAGGTCTTTTCTGGGCCAACGCTATTCCTCGTGGTACGGCTAATTAATCTTATATTTTTTACTGATCAAAAACTGATATTACTTGTTCCTCATAACTTGTTCCTTTTTTCAGCTATTTTACGTTGATAGATGTGAGCTGCATCGAAAGAGAGTGGAAAGAGAGTTCCCTATTATAAAGAATTGGACTAGCGCAGCGTTGAGGAAGCGTCAGGCAACTGAGGAGAATATCAGAAAGTTTGGGACTGGTTCATGGCGTGAACCCATTGTCCTCCCAGCCGAGTATGTAGATAATGAACAACCCGATGGAGATTCCAACGACAAAGATGATCGTCTGGGATCGAGAATCATGAAGATGGCGGTGTCCATAAGTGCACAACTGGAAGACTTGAGAGACTTGATATACAGTGCATCTGTCGTGGACAAGGAGTCAAGTTACTTTCTTCAATGCGTGGATGCGGCAATTAAGATTACAGGTGTGAAGGTGGATATGGATGGCCCACGACCATGGCGTCGCCCTGAGGGTATGGAGATTGATGACGATCCCTTATCTTATTCAGATGAGCTGCGTGCGTCGGTTGATGCAGCATGTGCTAATGTGCAAAATGAAAAGGTGAGGGAGAGGGTATCGACAGAAGGAATACCTAGTTTCGACCTCGATATGGGAACTCAGGACGAGGTAATGGGTTTAAATTTATTATATTAATTATAACTTAATTTAAAAAAACTAAATTTTGCTATTCAGATGTTTTTTATGGCTATTCATATAATTGTTAGATTTATTGGATTAATAAAGTAATGATATTCAGAAAAATTTAAGTTTCGTTTGTTAGTGTTTTTCTGTATTCTGGTTTTTAGTTGCTAAAATTTAATGCATGTACATTATAATCAATTAAGGTTCCTATTGAGAAAGATCCCGTCGAACATGTTCCCAACAAGGAGGGTGCTACTATGGTCGAGGATATCTTTGCCAAGGAATCTGCAGTGGTATTATTAGTTTTTATAATGCATTTTTGTTAAAATTATGTGTCATTCCCGGCAACGGAATTTTTGTTTATCCCAATGGGTTTTCTTTGAAGAGGTTTTAACGACGCTCGACCCTTAGTCTGCTTCTCTGTGCTTTCAAGGGTTTTTCGAATTTTTCTTTTTCTTTTTCTTAATAAATCCGCATTTTAATATTGTGTGTGTGTTTTTATCTTAGTTTGAAGCTACAATCTATAAGGAGCAATCGAAAGAATATGGCATGGTCGATGATAGTGTAGCACACGAAGCAGGGAATGGTGAACTGGTATGAGTTATATAATATTCTCTGACCATAAAATAATGATATTCAGTTTGGTTGTGTTTTCCTGTATAGAAGGAAGTTACTTGCATGTACCTTATAATTAATTAAGGTTCCAATTGAGGGTAAAACTATGGTTGAGTAAAGTTTTGCCAACAAATCGGTAGTGTTATTATTAGTTTTTATAATGTATATTTGTTAAATTTATGTGCCATTGCATCGTAATGCCGATAAAATATTGCGTGTGTGTTATTATCTTAGATTGAAGAAAGAGCCCAGCAGGAACCATTAAAAGAATCTGCCATGGTCGAGGATAGTGCAGCACATGAGACGGGGACTGTTGTACTGGTATGAGTCTCTATATTGTTTTCTAAAGATGTACAAATATAACTTAAACAATAACATGGAGTTCTTTATATATAAGGGAAAGTCTGTTGACGGTATAGAGCAACCGTCCAAAGAAGCAACTGAAGAAGGATTTATGGGAAAGGGAGCCATGGATGCAGTTCAGAGTAAAGGTGGCTGTGTTGTCAAAAAAGTGGTATGTTTTAGTGTATTACGTAAGACTCATAGCTTTTAACAAACATAGAAATTAAAAAATTATACATATGTTAAAATTGTAGGTTGCTAGAAAGGCAGACATTGGAAAGGTGAATGAGGTTGCCAAGACTCCACCCCGTAGGTCAACAAGGGTATGGAACCAGAAATTCTTCTTATTGAGTTTAAATACAACTTATGTTGATTTTGATAAAATTCTTCTTAATTGGAGTTGTGTTTATATCTGTAGGTTGGAGGTGCAGCCCGTGGAAAAGGTTCAGACAACATTGATAAACAGCTGGAGGTGCTGAAAAAAACATATGTTAGGAAAAATGTGAAGAAGTAGTTCAATATGGTTGTAACTTAATTTATATTTTGCGATAAACAGGTTAATGGAACTGAGATATTAGATGGCAAGGCAGCACGTTTGCCTCTGGGAAGAATTGACGAAAACGTATGTGAATATTGTTAAAATTAAGTGCTATTATGAACTTGGTTAAGTACTATTATAAATGCATGTGCTTGAATTTATTTGTTTATGTGCGAGAAGATCCCAATGCAAGCTAGGAACATTGGTAAAACACCAATGAAGAGTTTGTTAAGAAAAACAGCAAAATTCAGATCACCCTTCCTACAAAGGGAAATCTCAACATCAAAGCAACTGACCATAAAGGAGAAAGAGCTTGCTTTCTACACATTGTATGCAGTTGAAGAAGATAGGTACAATACTTTTTGGTTTGCTACTTTATGAGAATTTATTGTTTAATAGTACTGAAGTGAAATTATATATTTGTAGGCATGAGCTTATGTTTTCGGCCATCGATGTTGACTTAAGGCGTTATGATATGATAACCCTAAAAAGAGGCATAGTAGTTGGAACGGCTGTCATAGATGCATGGGCAGTAATCTTGAATGGCCAAGAGCAATATCGCTCTGAAACATCGCCTACACGATTCTTTGCAACAACAAGCATATATGTGAGTGAACAATTATTACAGTGTGTTAGCAAATTAAATTCAATAAGTTTATATTTGATATTCAGAACATCGTAATATAAATTCGGATTGACAACTTATGCTATTCGGATTTATTCAGATAAATATATCATGTTATTCGGATAAGTTACGCATGCCATTCAGTAATATTCAGATTAAATAACTGCTATTTTGTTCAGTTTGAATATGAAGCATATTCGGCGCTAGGAGCTTTTTACATTTTATTTGTGTAAAGCTTATTAGATTAAAAAGGTATTATGTTGTAATAGGTGGATTGTCTGAAGCCAACTGATTGGTCCTACGCCGACCAGAAGACTTCATTTTTTCTAACACTATATGCTGAGATACAGGCACATCATGGAGATTTGCTTTCTGTTGTAGACATGGTAACTTTACTACTTGTGAAAATATATCTTTTTCAATGTATTATTATTCGGTATTAAAAGCAACTTTATGTCTATAGTTTTTCTTCCCGGTGTACGAAAAAGAAAAGTACTATGCTTTGTGTTTCGATACACGTCGTCAGCGACTGTATATACTAGACAACACTAATGAAGTAACTGGAGATGCAAATGACACCAAATATAGGGGTGTATGCCGCGATCTGGTGAGTGGCTTGATATCCATATTTATTCTTCTGGTTTATATGTCAACTTTAATGGATATGTTTGTTTGTTGTAGCGTAAACTATTGGCCGACTTCCTATACTACCACAACGATGAGAGAAAGGCGAAGGCAGTGGCTAACTCAGTTGAGCATGTCGTCAAAATGTCGTGGGCTGATAGTAAGAACGAAGTCGACACAGGAGTATACCTAATGAGGCATTTAGAGACATTTATGGGTGATGTTACAAAGGGGTGGACATGCAACTTATCCAATAAACGCCCACAACAGTTGACAAGGTTGCGCATAAGGTATTGTGCATCGATAGTTGCGTGGGAGGGAAACAGCGAGAAGAAAGAGATTGGAGACAAAGCATCGTATACCTTTACAGAGATGTGCAAGAATCCAGGATTCAATGTGAACTCGATCCTACTTGGGTGAAACTTCATCAACTGAACACTATTCCACGTTATAAATTTCAGACGTTTTTTTGGGGAAATAAATTATATTGCAGACTCCAAATTGATTTGAATAAATGTGTACTGGTTTTCAAATATTATGGTGTGCTTGTTTCAGACGTTTTTTTGGGGAAATAAATTATATTGCAGACTCCAAATTGTTTTGAATAAATGTGAACTGGTTTTCAAATATTATGGTGTGCTTGTTTCAGACGTTTTTTTTGGGGAAATACATTATATTGCAGACTCCAAATTGATTTGAATAAATGTGAACTGGTTTTCAAATATTATGGTGTGCTTGTTTAGAATAGTCAAATACTTACAAAATTCTGAGTGTTTGATGTATTAAGTTCTGTATATACTAACACAATATTGGATCTATCAACAAATATAAACTTCAAATTAACAAAAATATTGGGCTAGATTATTCAGATGTTTTAAATTATAATTCACAAAAGGGAGTCATGATGTTCAGTCAATCAGTTTTCTATTCGGTTAGGTTATTAAGTTTTCTTAGTGTTTCTACAATTATTTCCATAATTTTTCAATATTTAAATAAGTTTTTAGGTTATTCAGAAAGGGAAGACATGATATTCAGTTTTTAAGTTTTATATTCGGATAGGTTATTCAGATAAATGGAGTTGTAATTCAAATAGTGTTTAAAAAATGTTCATTAAATAAGTTATCTATAAGTTATAATTATTGTCAGAAGTTCTTCTATATTGCTACATTATTCAGATGTTTAGAGTAATAATTCAGAGCGGTGGATAATGATGTTCAGATGTGCCTTTAATTTATTCAGATAAATTAAATTGTAATTCAGATAAAGTTTCAAAGACGTTGATCAAATAAGTTATAGTAAATGAGTATTTATAAATTCTATAATTGGTTGTAATATTCTGATGAAAATATACGATCAGAATAGTAATTGGTCAAGTCAACTGTAGTTCTAAAAAAATAATGTGGATCAATATTCTAACAAAATAATTCGTCAACGTCAAATTAATTGAAGCAAACTAAAATGTGAAAAAGACAATAGCTAAAAACTTCATGGCTTAACAACTGCCTTGGTGGGACAATTCCGAGAGTCATGGTGTCCCATGGTATTGCATCTTTTGCAGTTACGCAAAGGCTTCTGAGCTAAAATCATTGCCTTCTCCTTGCCGGATTTCCTGCGACCACCGACTCCACTGCCTTTGGTTTTAACAAAAGCAGGGGAAAGCACTGTAGGAACCTCAGGTCGCACAGACCCATAAAACTCTTGAAATATAGCATCCTTCGAATTTAGCGTTGCATTTTCGTTTCGAAGCTTACCAAACTTGTTCTCAACTTCACTTAATGCACCAAGCAACTGCTTCATCAAAACTTGATCCCCCGAAACATGACCAATACATCTGCTGAAAACATGGAATAGATCATGCTTGCCAACTACTTTGGTTGAAGACGAATCTGTCGTACAATTCATCACTTGCGGTGTGGATAGCATAAAAGATTTACACCACCGATTAGCAATGTATCTGTCAGGAATCTTCTCAACTTTCAACCACCGCAACACATAGAACATGTGTCTGCATAAAAGTCCTTTCCTGGTGAACAAGTTGCACTTGCATGTCAAAGAATCGGTAATTGTATCATGCACAACTGTGAATTCGCCATCAACATTGTCATCAACTACGAATGTGTTACCCTCCATCTTTGCCATCATGCATGCTTGAAAAGCAGATACAATCTCCTCCTGTACCTCCTTGAAAATTGAGATGGTGTATAATGTAGAGGCATGTTTCTCAATTGCCATCGTTGTAAGGATGGGGAGAACACCAGTCTCATCCTCATAATTTAGCCGCTGACATGTATCTCGTTGGGCATCTAAGGCGCTGTTATAATTCATAAACAGCACAACTAGATCAGAAAACTTGCTAAGGAAGCGTTTGAAATAACTATTCTCACTCTCAGACAAGGAAGTGGTGCGAAACAGCCCACTCATACTGATGTCACGAAAATATGCAGGAATCCATAAAGCACGATCCTCATACATTGAAGAGAACCACCTGTTATCACCCAACTCATATTCAGCTATCAAATTATTCCATTCTTCCTCAAACTCATGAGTGTCAATCGTATCAGACCATATTATATTATTTAACTTCGATTTGAACTCAGAATCGTCCCTCAAATTAAATGGCAGTTTCTCCACGACCTTCATCGTGATGTGCCACATGCAAAACCTATGATGTGTTTCGGGCCAGACAAGAGCAACGGCCTTCTTCAATCCAGGATCTTGGTCAGTCATAAACACACGAGGCGCATTCCCAACACACTCCGTAAACTTGCTCAAAACCCATGCATATGAATCCATGTCTTCATGTGATATGATTGCCGCACCAAACGACACACATTTACCGTGGTTGTCCCTACCAGTAAACGGAGTAAAAATCATTTTGTACCTACAACAATAAAAAAATCGAACATCAGACTTGCCAAATAGACTACAACAACATACCGAATAAAGTAAACATATGTATGAACAACTATGTAAACCAAACTGAATGAGAACAAAAAAAATAAATAATTGGTGATCAGTAAAATTCAAACACAACCAAAACTAATTTATCTATCATAAAGGAAATATATATATGAACAACTATGCAAACCAAATTGAATAAGAACATTAAAACTTAATTAAATAATTTATCTATCATAAAACTGAAAAAATGTTATGACAAGTTGAATAAGCATATACATGTACTGAATACAATAAAATCATATCCGAATATACATATAAAAAAACGTAAACCTGTTGGTGTTGTATGTTGCATCAAAAGACACAGCCTGTCCAAAATTTTTAAAGTTGATCACAGCTTGTTTATCTGTCCAGATAAGGCGGCGCAGCTGTTTTTCCTCATCAACGTCGTAAAAATATTGAAAACCATCACAAAGCTCCTTCCTATCCTTAAATGTTTCAAGCAACATATGGGCATCCGAACCAGCGACATAGACCTTCAAGTCTCGACCATAGTTCTTGAAATCAATACTAGTGCAACCAACCTTATCATAACCACCAACAATCTCTTTAAAAATGCGAAATGTTTTAGTTGGACCAATGTTGGCTTTAATACCCGCGTGAATAAAAAACTGGTGCACTTCGTCGACTTGCCTATTGCTCGACATAAAATGACGACTGCTTTCAGTAACCATCTTATGGTTATGACCCTCACTAAAGGTTCCAACTCTAAAACGATCATAAGACATGGCCTTAAATATGATACGAGCTCTGCAACCAATCTTGAATGATGTTCTCTTGCGTTTCTTATCTTCTCTGTTACCCTCGACCAAAATTAACGAATCTGCATGGTTAGGAGCACCTTCTCTATTACAAAGCATAAATCGAGTACTTATGGACCCATCGTCATCTCTGTTGATGGTAGCCTTGCGAGGAATAAAACCACATACTTTTGCGTAATCCTCATAAAACTTCTCAGCTTCTTGAAGATTACAGAAAATCTGCCCCTCAAATGGTTTTTCCTTAGCATCACAGTAAGGGATAAAAAGATCGGCACAACCTTCAACTTCATTTGTCGTTGAGTCACCTAAAACAATATAAATAAACGTTGGCAAAAAAATATCACTAACCACAAACCACCTATTCGGACAAGTTTATTCAACTCGACATCCGGCCGTGCATGTCTAATATTATAACTGGAAATCTCATATATATAAATGTTCTCCAACGTAAAAGGTAAAGTATAATGCTATAAAACATGATGTATCCGTTCGAAATGTTGAAACTAATGTAAATATTACGAGCCAAACTCGACACAAACCTGTACTACACGAGCCAAACTCCATCGCAGGTTCAACGGACGATGATGTTTGCGCTGCCGATTTTATAAGTAATTTTATAGTTCGCCGGAATGATGGAGACTTCAGATGAAGGACGCCGATGGAGACTTCAGATGAAGGACGCCGACGATGATATACCAACTTGCTGCAACAAAAACAAAACGTCAAAGCTAGACCAGAAGGTGTTAGGTTTTCCTAAGTTTAAGGAAAGAAAAAGATTTGCCATATAATTGATGGATATTTACGGTAGTGTTAATTAGATTAGGACAAAAATAACCTTTCATTGATTTATAGATGTAATATATATTCTTAATCATCAGCCGTAGGATTTAAAACAATAAAGGGCCGGATTTGATTCCTTATTCTTTTTACATTTAGGATTCTTTTTTGATCCCTTCCCTATATATATATATATATATATATATATATATATATATATATATATGTTGAGAATGTGTGGGAACACACGCGAATAAGTTAATACTCCATCCGTCCCGCGAAGCATGACCCATTTCTTTTCGGCACGAGAATTAAGGAGAGTGTGTTTATTGATTTAAGTGTCTTTGCTAATAAAGAGAATAAGTGTTTAAGGATTGCTTTTATTATGTCTATTATTATTCCTTTTATTTTGACAATTTGATCTTCATAATTTCTTTATAAATTAATTATTATGATTAGTTAAATATGATTAATTAATTAAATATTTAAATAATCAAAATATTGAAATTTTTTAATTTGTTTTTTATAAATTGTACACTTCACCACACAAAATTAAAAGCTGTGTAGAGACACCTATTACAGCAGGAAGTACACGGATTCTTATAAACTGAAATTGTTTCAAAATCCCCCAAAAATATTGGCGGCAGTACAAGGGATGCTCCAATATCTCATTTTCTGCCAAAATTTTCCACCAAAACCTAAATTACAAGTCTATTTAAGAGAGTTACAACACAAAGAAACATAACAAGCTAGCAAAAAAAACCTAACAAGCTAAAATGAGGAAAGATCTCACTACAGCACAAAGAAACTAAGTGGTGCAATTCATCCTCCAAGGCAGCATTGATGGGAAGCCGCAACATGGCAGAATACATGAAGCCGTTCAGAAATTCTCAACCTCTCGTTCCACTATTACTCGACTATGGAGGTCTGCAAGAAAGCAACATCAAGAAGGTGAAGTTATAAACAGTGTAAGTCGAAAGATTACTACAAAACGTAGAACTCAAGTTTATCTAAATTTGACTGTTCTGTCAAATCTCGAATACACCAAGCGAGGCACGATTAGGAAGCTTGCAGTTGGTCTAGAAATCAGTAAGAGCACAATTGGCAGGTGGGTGAAATCTGGAAAAATCAGAGCACACACAAGTGCTCTAAAACCAGATTTGACAGCCACCAACATGCTATTGAGGCTGCGATTCTCACTTGAATCCTTAGAATTGGATAGGATTCTTAATATAATCAAATTCAGAGATATGCATAACACCGTGCATATAGACGAGAAGTGGTTTTACATTACTCGAGGTTCACATAGATACTACTTAGCACCCAGAGAGCCCGAGCCACACCGAACATGTAAAAGCAAGAAATTCATTACCAAGATCATGTTTATGTGTGCTGTAACAAGGCCATTGATAGCAGAAAATGGCACTGTTTTATTTGATGGTAAAATAGGCATATTTCCGTTCATCGTCCAAGTTCCAGCTAAGAGAAATAGTAGGAACAGACAAGCCGGCACCCTTGAGACTAAAGCAATCGAGTCAATCACAAAAGAAGTGATTAAAGATTGTTTAATCAACAAGGTACGGCTGTCACACTTAGATTATTTATGCAGTTAATTAATGCAAATGTATCTAGTGTTGTTGTCTCAGATTATAATATCATCATCGACATGTTTAGATTCTGTTCTTACCATGTTTAGTTTCTGTTCTTACCATGTTTAGTATCTGTTCTTAGCAAGGAAGTGCACAAAACATACAATCAGCATATAAAACTCATCATTTCAGAATATATATAAAACTTACCATTTCAATGCATATATTATTTTAACAGATCATACCAGTCATAATGGCTAAGTGGCCAGAGGGAGCTAGCAAAGATATATTCATTCAACAAGACAATGCAAGGCCTCACATATTGGATAATGATCCAGATTTCAGGAAGGCAGCTAGCCAAGGAGACTTCAACATTAGACTCACACAACAACCACCAAACAACCCAAATTGTAACATAAATGACTTGGGATGGTTCCGAGCCATTCAATCGCTACAAGTTGAGACTGCGTGCAAAACAGTAGATGAACTACTGAAAGCAGTTGTGGATTCTTTTGAGAAGCTATCACCTCATACCCTTAATGCTGTTTTCCTTAGTTTACAGGGATGCATGATGGAAATAATGAAGTTTAAGGGGCAGAATTGTTACAAGATTCCACACATGGGAAAAGATGCACTTAGAAGGTTGAACCAACTGCCACAGAACTTGGAAGTCCCAGTGGAGTTAATTCAAGGGTATATAGACTACCTAAATGAGATGGGCAGCCAAGATGGAATCACAGAGATAGTGCAAAGCCTTGGTTTAGATGAGATTGAAGGTTACTAATCAACATATAACTTAAGTTTTTGGGTAGCATTTTGTAAATTAGAGCACATATGTAGTTGCTCATAAACAATTGTTTAACCTTTTTTTGTAAATCAGAGCACATATGTAGTTGCTCATAAACAATGGTCTAACATTTTTTTGTAAATCATATCACATATTTAGCAGCTCATAAATAATGGTTTAACCTTTTTTAGTATCTGTTCTTGTCATGTTTAGTATCTGTTCTTTTCAAATCAAAACAAATCAGGCTCATCACAACAAGTTCAGAGCAACAAATCAAAACAAATACGGCTCATCACAACAAGTTCAGAGCACCACCAACAATTCAGAGCACCACCAAATCATAGCAGCAATTAGAACGACATCATAGCAACCATTCAGAGCACCATCGAATTCAGAGCAACACGCAACAATTCAGAGCAACACACATCAAATTCAGAGCAACATGCAACAATTCAAAGCAACAATTAGAACAACATCACCTCATCAAGGGATAAGAAACCCTCATCTTTACACTGTTTATCGGCTATGGCAACACACTCGACCCACTCCTCCGTGCTCGGCTTCCAAGGAAAATAGACAGGGGAGAAATCCATGGGCGACATCACCTTCTCTCCAGTTTCGCACTGTGTTTCCTCCATGCCGCCGGCGACCCCAAGTCCATCGGGATACTCATCATCACTGTCGAATTCAGCTTCTAGCTCGAATGGTTGAAGACCACCTCGGATCCAATACGGATCGGTGGATGGGGGGTGGCGATGGAGTGGGACGCAAGAGGAGATAGGAGGTGGCTGAGAAAGGAATGGGGCGGAGGAGGAGGGAGGAGGTCGCCGTAAATTACCATATCTCCACTTGGGGATGAGAAGGGGGAGAGGGGCCGAGGGATGCCCGTTTGCTTCGCCGCCGGCGAGCCCACCGCTCGTAGAGACAATCGCGGTGGGGAGGGGGCAGCGAGGGGGAAAGCAAACTGCATAGGGCCGACGATGGGACGAGACAAGGGTGAGGGTTAACCTACCCATCGTCGTCTGCCATTAAACCACCGTAGGAGATAGCAACGGTAGAAAACGAGCGAGAGCGGCGGAAGCAAACCCTAGATCTGAGTCTGCGATGGGGAGCGGCGCTTGGGGCGAGAGAGAGGAGACTTGAGGGGCCAGAAATCAAATGGGCTCATTTTAGGGTTTCGGGGAAGACTTGGTTAATTGGGTCCTTACTTCAAATGGGTTAGCCCATTAATTAAGTATAGTTATAACCCCTAATTATCTTTAATCTTTGCCATTTCTAGAAACATGTCAAGGTTCATAGGACAACCCAAAAAGGAAAGTGAGTCATGCTTCGTGGGACGAAGGGAGTATTTTTTATGAATAAGTCAATAACTTTTACGAATAGACATTTTTGGTATAGATTCGAATCTTGGAATGAGCGAGATTTTCACCATATTAATTGGATACAACTATTTGTTAATTATATTGATTTATTCATAAATTTTATTGATTATTTGTTATTCTATTTCTTACGAAAAATAGAAATCTCAATAGCACCACACCCGAGAGAAAGACAGAAATAACATAATATATTGCTTTAATAATTGTGGAATCCACTCTTACTGCATAATATTTTACAATGGTTTGTTACATTAATTTGTTAAATTTGTATTAATTTTGTCTCATTTCACTTTGTAGTTACTTTTTAATGTTGTATTAATATTAAAAATTACTTTAGTTTTATAGAAGATGGAACAGTTTTTTAAACGATGCATAGAAGTAATTTTTGTTGTGCTAAATATACATGTGTTGAATTAATAAAAAGAGAACAACAATTTATTATGTGAGTGTCTAAATTCTAATCCTAATCTTATTAAAATTCTACTTGAAAAAAAAAAACTATATGAAATGCTCAAATTTCTTTTACTCGGGGCACTGTCCCCGAGCCTGTAGCAATATACAACAAGTTTAGCCCTCCCTGTCATGAAATTTTAGATCTGCTCTTAATTATGCATCGAATCATGCAAATTAAATACTTAATTAAGTTAAATTATTTTATCAATCACACCTTATCATTCAACCCTAGCACTTTCATATACATTTATGTCATTGTTTTATAATTTATTAGTGTATTTGTATATCAACGGTAGGATCAATTTACACAAGAAGAAAAAAACATTTTATACAGTATCATATTCGCATTTTTAGAAAGTTGGGCTGGAGCTTCATAAAATGAAATGGGCTGACTCATGGATTATTTTTTAATGATAGAAGTGGGATTTAATGAAATAAGAAATGGGTATACGTGCATGGGTTTTATTAAGAAGATAGAATTGACTATTTTATTTTATGTGTTTATAATTAAATTATTTGAAAGACGATAAAGTTTTGTTTCATTTTTTAACACTGATGTTAAATTTATTCATGGAATAATATTATTTGTTTATAAAATCTCAAATTTTTCCACACCATCATTTATATATGTTTTCATGTACTCATTATTATCTGTTTTGATTTCAAGATGGTGCACGTATATTCGAAATGTGGTAGTTCACGGGCTGGGAACCGCCGATTGTGGACCTAAACTTACGGTTCATGGTTCACCGATAGGGTGAATCGTAACTAACCGGTCTGAGTATAAAGAAGGTTTCGGGCCGAGCCCAAAACCGTCAGTTTAGGGTCCGGTTTAAAACCGCCGATTTTCACGCCTGAACCAACATTTTTTATTTTATTTTTATTTTTTAAATATTATTTATTTGTAATTACATAATTAATTTACTACATTGCATTTAATTTAATTGTTGAAGATTATAATAGAAATAAAATCACAACACTCAACTATAATAAAATTTGTATTATTATTAAAGTCAAAGTAAATATGTACTACAAATTATAATCTTCAAATTACAAAATTCAATAAGTAAACTAAAAATAAAATATAATGTTTACACTTTACATTATTTCTATGATTACACAATTACTAAGTAGTACAAGTCTAAGTTAAAAATTATAAATCTAAATACTATAAATTGATGGTTAGCTGGCAGTTGACTAGTGGTTCAAGCCCATAACCGGTCCCTTGTTTCGGACGATTAATCTGGTTCTAAGCTGGCCCGACAGTCACGAGTTGATTCTGATTAGCTGTAGATAACACTAATCTAAAATGATATGAGTTTCATCGTAAATCGTTTACCCAAATAAGATTATGATAGGTCCATACGTTGGCCTTTAAGTAAGAATTAATATTTAGACTCCATTTATTTGGAATGAAAGATTACCCATTCTTAATTTCGACATAAAGAAAATGCAAACATGCAAAAAGATCATTTAACCGAGTTTAATTCAATTACACATGTATTTGTTGATTGCAACTCATTTCTTAGAAAATTTGCTTCTTATGTTTACAGGTTTCAATAAGAAAGAATCAATAGCTGAAAATTGGAACACGAAAAGTTTTTTAGTATTCTTTCAACTTTCAACTCAAATCTACTGATGGTGTTAGAAGATGTCTACAATTTACAGACAAGCTAATAAAGAATGTTAGCAAAGCTCGTTTGATGTTTGAAGATCATATATTGAAGAATAAAGCTAAAGATGAAGTCAGTCTACCCACATCAACTACTTAGATTTATTGAAGAAACGTGGAGTCAACCCGACACTTACTGAATTTTCACGACGAAGTCAACCTAAGATTTAAGCTGAATTAAAGTAGAGTTTGACAACTTTTCTGCAGAAGATCCTGACATATGCAAAACAAAGTACAAGTGTACAACCTATTTAGAGCGCCAATATACGATGTTACAGGCGTCAAAAGCTATGTACCGTGAGTCAAATAGGAAGAATTTCATAATACGTACGTATGTTCTTGTTTTTACACAAGAAATTGACTATGTCGCTTGTCGTGGTCATTTTACTTTTTTTGTTTGTTTCCGTTTTCGCAGAAAATGATCGAAACTCAATCATAGCCAGAAACTCGTGGTTTAGTTAAGGTTACAAACTGAACAGTTGGCTTGCATCTATAAAACAAGAAATTCTAAAGTTAAGTGGATTCACCTGATTGGATCAGGTCCGTTGACATAAGAGGTATTTCTTCGAACCACATTAAACTTTGTGTGCTTTGAATTATGTACTTATATACTATGTTATTGAACTTACATCATCATCACACTTTCACCAGCACATTCATAAACATACTTTTGTTAACTAACATGCATTGAATTAATTTAACTGGCGCTTGAGTTGATCTAAATATTCACAAAGATTTTTTTAGTACAAAGCGAGAATAGCTAAAGCCACCACTTTTGCATGCATGCTCAATTATATGTCCAACTACTAAGCAATATGTTGTCAATATATTAGCAAGTTGATCTTCTCACTCTCGATAAGGCAAACTACTTAGATGAAGGAAGCTCACTCTTTGCGTGCTTATCTGAGCCGGTTCAAGACTTGTGTGTCATAAGCTAACCTGTGCTTGATAGCTACATCTAGTTTTGGTAGAATTGCATAAATTTCTCCCTTTTGTGGACTACAAGCCTTATATATAGTCATTTTTGAAGGTGCATGGATCGCTACTCAATACCAATGATTTTTCAAAAGGATAAATATTAATTTTTAGTTCAACATTTGAGTGAAATGACAAATATGTTAAGGTAAATATAATTGTAAAATAGTAGTACAATATTTTTAAAAAAATACGTTTGTGCCTCGAAAACGAGTTTCAACACCCAAAGATGAAATGTCTTATCGGAGCGCACACATGGCATATATGATATGATTTTAAAATAGAAAACGAGTTTGTGTTTGAGTTATTATTAAAACTGGAACTGGACTTTATTTTAAATAAAAATTAGGCATGTGTTTGAGATATTTTTCACCTTGGGAAGAGGGATTTGAATCCTAAACATTACACCTTGGGTGATGGCCGGTATGCAGGAATGAAATTGAAAGGGAATGAAATGAATTTTGAAATGGAATGACAATGAGAATGAAATGGAATGAAATATAAGATTCCTATGGCTGGTATTTACAAGGAATGAATGGATAGGAATGAAATAATAATAATATAATTATTAATAATTATATTATTATTATTAATTATTATTTGTTAGTACATATTATTATTATTATTATTGTAGTGATTTATTATTTTTTTTTTATGTATTAACATTGTTTTATTATTAGTATTATTACTATTGTTGTTGTTGTTGTTTCACTATTATTATCATTTATTAATTTACTATTAATATTATTTATTTATTATTACTAAAATTATATTATTATTATTATTAATTTATTATATTATATTATTATTAGTATTATTTTTACTACTATTTTTATTTATTATTTTAATTATATTAAATTAAAAGGAAATATTTTTTTTTTGAATAATCCCATATCCGTGGGAATACACAATACTATGGGGGAGGGGAGGAATGACTAATCTCATATGCATGAGAATAGGTATTCCATCGGGAATAATGATTCCCATTATAAAAGTCGTACCAGTCATAGGGTTAGGAATGAACGCATGAATCACCATTTCATTCTTGCATACCAGCCAGGCCCTTAGGGATTGAAGTCTACACTATTTGAATGTTTCATCAAAGATTGCTTAAATTTTTATTAATGACATTTGATGATGTAGCTAATCACTAATAGTTATACTTTCAAACACCAGTAATTTTTATGACACGAATATTAGCTAACAAACCTCATGTTACTGATAAAAGCTTTTTTTGTAGTGAATCATCTTTGTTTAATAGTGAGATTACTTCTCCACTTACCAAATATATAACTAAATTTTCTGAAAATTTGTGTTCATTATTTTGCATAAAGATATTATATAGATGAAGGAAGTAGTATTATATAATTTTGTTATAGTTTAACTATCCAAATCGATAATTGTTTAATTAATTTGAAAAAAACTCATCAAATATTAGAATTGGCGTGATCATTTTCTAAAGATATTTTATAGATGAAGGAGTTATTATAAAATTTGTTCTAGCCAGTTTAACTATCCAAATCAACAACTGTTAAATTGATTTGAAAAAACTCATCAAATATTAGAATTGGCTTGATCATGTTTTTATAAATTACACAAATAATAAAGAAATTTAATGACTACGGACGATGGACTCAAACTCAAAAACTCGAGCTTAATTTGGGCATTAATCATCTACTGTTAGGCTAATACACGCGCACAAATATCAGATTTGAAAAAGCTACTCAAGCTTGATCGTTTTTTTTTAAAAGATATATACTTTATGTAGATGAAGGAAGTATTATATAATTTGTTCTAGTTTAACTATCCAAGTCGACAACTATTAAATTAATTGGAATAAATTCATCAAATATTTAGAACTGGATGATCATTTTTTGTCCGTTCAAGTACTTCTGCTAATTTTTATTTTTTTGAGGGGAAAGACGAACACATATATTACTTCAAATCGGAAAGAGCGATATTCGAGAGCCAGGTAGGGAATGCCGACTTCCATATCAACCCACTGAAGAAATTTAATGGACTCCATATATCATACGAATTATAAATAGTGTAATTAATTAGACAATTTGAACTCAATTGTTGAATTTGCTTCTCCTTATTGGCTCCGCCGCCACTTGCAACCGCCCCCACTTCCTCCCAAATCAAACACCCTCTCCACTGATATGATATTCGATGACAATGGCTTGTGGTGTGGACCTTTTTGCCAAGCCATTTTCCAAGGTCCCAACATATTTCCCCTTTCACGCCTACATCATTATTGCTTCTTCACCAATTGATGCCCTCATATATGCCTATTTCATTTTCAACTTTCTTCATAAAAAGGGGATTCTCACCCTAGAATCTACTGTATGTGTGCCTTTTCTTATCACCTTTCTCCACAATCCATTGCTTTCTAATATGTTGAAACTTTTGTAGTTTTATACTCCCTCCGTCCACGAAAAAGTGCCCCATTTGGGTGCTGACACGGGTTTTAAGAAAGCTGAAAAAGGTGGTGTAAAGGTGGTGTAAAAGACTAAAAGGGTAGTGTTAATGTATTGTGGTTACTTTTACTAATCTTGCACTAACTATTTGGCATTATTTTATTAGGTGAATTAAATGAAAGCATTTAAATGAGAAAACATTAAACAAAAGTGCCGATTCAATAAATAAATGAACTTGAAATTCAGGAAATAAATAAATTGGAAATAAAATTTTCAGAAAATAAATAAATTGAAAATTCGAAAATAAATAAATAAATAAACTGAAAATTGAGAAAATAAATAAATAAACTGGAAATAAATAAATAAATAAGTAAATAAACTGGAAAATAAATAAACTGAAAATTCAAAAATAAATAAATAACTAAACTTGAAATTCAGAAAATAAATAAATAAACTGGAAATAAATTAACTGAAAATTCAAAAAATAAATAAATAAATAAACTGGAAAATAAATAAACTGGAAATTCGAAAATAAATAAATAAATAAATAAACTGAAAATTCAAAAATAAATAAACTTGAAATTCAGAAATTATATAAATAAATAAACTGAAAATTCAGAAAATAAATAAATAAATAAACTGGAAAATAAATAAACTGGAAATAAATAAATAAATAAATAAGTAAATAAACTGGAAATAAATAAACTGGAAAATAAATAAACTGAAAATTCAATAATAAATAAATAAATAAACTTGAAATTCAGAAAATAAATAAATAAATAAACTGAAAATTCAGAAAATAAATATATAGATAAAATGGAAAATAAATAAACTGGAAATAAATAAATAAGTAAATAAACTGGAAAATAAATAAATAACTAAACTTGAAATTCAGAAAATAAATAAATAAATAAATAAACTGGAAATAAATTAACTGAAAATTCAAAAAAAAATAAACAAACTGGAAATTCGAAAATAAATAAATAAACTGAAAATTCAAAAATAAAAAACTTGAAATTCAGAAAATAAATAAATAAATAAACTGAAAATTCAGAAAAAAAATAAATAAATAAACTGGAAAATAAATAAATAAATAAATAAATAAGTAAATAACCTGGAAATAAATAAACTGGAAAATAAATAAACTGAAAATTCAAAAATAAAAAAATAAATAAACTTGAAATTCAGAAAATAAATAAATAAATAAACTGAAAATTCAGAAAATAAATATATAGATAAAATGGAAAATAAATAAACTGGAAATAAATAAATAAATAAATAAATAAACTGAAAATTTAGAAAATAAATAAATAAACTGGAAATAAATAAATAAATAAATAAACTAAAAATTCAAAAATAAATAAATAAATAAACTTGAAATTCAGAAAATAAATAAATAAATAAACTGAAAATTAAGAAAATAAATAAATAAACTGAAAATTAAGAAAATAAATAAATAAATGGGATTGATTAGGCATGGGGGAGTTGGATTCGTAGTTTTAATTAGTGAGTTAATTGTGTGGGTTAATTGCATAGATTAAATAAAAGTGTGGATTTATTAATGACATAAGTTGTAAATAAATTGAAAAGTAAAGGGTATGAATGTACAAAAAGGTAAACAGGGCACTTTTTCGTGGACAAAAAAAAAAGGGTAAGTAGGGCACTTTTTCGTGGACAGAGGGAGTAGTATAATATGTGACATCTAACCTCTATAATTTGGTAGCTCAGATGTTAAGTAATCTAAAATTTTACCTATGGCAAATTAACTAAAGATTGCTATTGTTATGTTAGTATTAACCAACTGTGACGCCGTAAGAATGCAGTTTTCCGTTTTCTATCATAATTAATTTTATCTTTTGTTTTATGGATATTAAATAATATATATACACGCATTGTCAATTCTCCACACATTTAGCATTCTCAATGGAAAGATGAATTAAATGAGAAGGATCCTTAAAATGAGAAATGAAATTGAATATGGATGCTTATGATTAATCATATGAGCTGAGATTAACGAATAAGATAATAAAACGCACGAACAACATTTGATCCTGAATTTGAAGGGGGTAGAAATTTTACAACATTATTTTAATACGGTTGTTCGTACATTATAATTGATTTGTTTGTAAATTTTTATTAATTGGTTTGTTGATTTTATTAACTCTCTCTCTCTATATATATATATAAGGATGTCACATAAGGATTTTATTAACTCTCTCTCTCTCTCTCTCTCTCTCTCTCTCTCTCTCTATATATATATATATATATATATATATATATATATAGGGTTAGCTTATATTGAGATTTTAAATATTTTGAGATTTTGAGATAAATGAACATATCATTAAATTCTTTGAACGTAATCAATATAACTGATGAACATATGAATCTATTTAATTTATTAAAAAATACGCCACTTGCAGGGATTGAACCCCAGACCAACGCACGTTCATAAAAATTAATTGACAAGTTCATTAAAATGTACTTATATGTTTATTTATCTCAAAATCTCAAAATATATATAAATCTCAATTGAACCAATTCATATATATATATATATATATATATATATATATATATATATATATATATATGAGATTGCTACAGTATAAACACTTTTTAACATATAAACTACGAACTAGTTAAAATATATGAATTTTATATAGAACACGTATGAATTAGTTGTGTAACTGTCTGAATTGCGAAAAATAAATTTTTTGCTATCCATGGGATTCGAACTCACAATCATGAATTCATCCAACAAGGTGATGGATCAACCATACATCTTGATGATCTAAGGGCTGAAAATGATTCATATATTATATTCTAAGAGGTGTTTTTATTTTAGTTCACCCCTATGTATAGGGGTAGGTTCCAGTAAGATTGCTATTTTTCGTGAGACTAATGAATAAGACAATATATAGTGTTGAATAACCATATTCAAAAAATTAGTAAAATTTTTACTCCCTCCAAGATTTGAACCCAGGTAAAAAAAAATTCTTTCTAGATAAATATCAGCCAATACATTAAATCAACACTTACAAATCAATTTAAGATCTCACCACATATAGGAGATTTCGTGCGTGTGTGTGTGCGCGTAGGGTTAACATCCGTTAGGAATCCAAGATCAAGAATTAAGAAGTAATATTTAATCATTGATTTTAGTCAATCTAATGGTCTATAAATAAAGGGAAATTGTCGATTTAAATTCTTTGAATAATCCTGATATATGTTTTACAATTATTGAGGGATAGTAATGTCCATTTCACAGACGGTAATATTAGGAATCTAATTAGACGCGTGATTTTCTACCTTCCTTCTTCAGTTTGTTGAAGAAATTCAACAGATTCTTAATTACACGCAAAGGCAGCGGACTCTAGGTAAATGATTAGGCAAAGTTTTTCGATGAAAATAAGCTTTTTTAGATTCATTAGAAATATATAAATGTCCATTATATTTATGATGTTATTTATTGATAGGTACCAAATAAAATGGATTCTTTGTAAGTATACACTTTTTTTTCGACATTTAATATATAAAACTAGGGCTGTCTAAATGGTTATCGGGTTTTGGGTATCCAATTAACCGAACCGAAATTCTCGGGTTTGGATATCCAATAACCGAAAATTTCGGGTAATGGATCGGTTTCGGTTATTATTTTTTTGGAAATTTCGGTTATCGGTTAACCCGAAAAACCGATCGGGTTAACCGAATAACCGAAAATTATTTTATTAATTATTTAATATATATATTATCAATATATCATATATAATATATTATATATTTGTAAATTATTATATATATATTATATATAATATATTTGTAAATTGTATTTGTAAATTTACACATATATTATATATTTGTAAATTTACATATATATTATATACTCCCTCCGTCCCTGAAATAAGTTCCTCTTTTTCCATTTTAGGACGTCCCCCAAATAAGTTCCTCTTTCTTTCTTTCTATTTTTGGACAACTACCTCACCACTAATAATACTTTATTTATTCTTACTTTTCACTTTTTCACCACTCCCAATACTAATTATAACATATACTTTTTTTCCACTATCAATACACTTTACCATTTTCCTTAAAACCCGTGCCGTCCCCAAAGAGGAACTTATTTTGGGGACGGAGGGAGTATTTACAAATATATTATATATATAATATATATTATATATTTACAAATATATTATATTTGTAAATTTACAAATAATTTACATATATATTATAATATATTTACAAATATATTATATATTTGTAAATTTACATATATATTACATATTTGTAAATTATTTAATATATATATATAATACTCCCTCCGTCCCAACGAAGATGCTACATTTCTATATTGGGCAAAAATAAGGAATTTTAAACACTTAATTAATACTAATTAATTATTTCTTTATTACCTTCTCTCTCCTACTTTATCACTTTATTACTTTCTCTTTCTTACTTTATCACTTTATTATTTTCTCTCTCCTACTTTATCACTTTATTATTACACATTTAAAACATTAATCTACAACTCCTTAAATCCCGTGCCGAAAAGCAAATGTAGCGTCTTGGCCGGGACGGAGGGAGTATATATTTGTAAATATATATTATATATTTGTAATTTCTTTTAGAGTAGATAGAGCAAAAATTATTTGAATTTTATTTTTTAAATGGGTATTTCAGATACCCAAATAACCCAATTGGTTAACCGAAGCGGGTATTGGGTAACCGAACTTCTAAAACGGTTCGGGAACGGTTATTGAAATTTGGCAATTTCGGGTTCGGGTAACCGAAAATTCGGGTACAGGTAACCGAACTCGAACCGATCGACAGCCCTATATAAAACTATTGATCTTGGTTATTAAGGTGTGTGTCTAGTATTTATTGATATGGTCTGTAATAATAAGTAAAATTGCCTATTTATATTAGATTTTCTTGAATGAATTCACTAAATTGTGAACTTTGTTCATTATTATTACTTAAATGTTCTAAATATTTATGCAGATATGCTATATATATATATATATATATAGGGTTAGTATCCTCTGAGAATTTAGAATTGTGTGAGAACTAAAAATCATCTTAGACCCTAGATTAATATTAATTCAGCGGTTGAGATTATTAGTTAGGCATTAATTTGTATTTACAATTTAATTGGAAATCAACCGTTTTTAATGAACAAGGGTAATAGTGGTATTTGAAACAAATGTAAATACCGTGTGAATTGAAATGATTTCAATGAATCCCTAAATTACCGCGTTGACTCAAATTAAAAAAAGAAAGAGAATCATCTTGGCTTTATTCACCGAAAATTCTAGCCTATCAACATTAGTCTCATTTAATAGTTTTCATCCACCATTAGAGAGAACCATCTTTCATATTCAAGGTTTGTATCGCCGGCGTCGGAGAAGGCTACTAGAGAGGATATTTTGTATCGTCGGCGTCGGAAAAGGTCTGTATCATTTTCGAAAATCGCCGCCGCTGTTTTTTTTTTTTTTTTACGACATGAACATGCCGACGGAATTTTAGATAACATCGAGAGACCCTTGGCTTACCGGTGCTTTCCGGCGAAGCGTCGATAATGTTGAAAAATGTTTGATTTTCTGATGCGTTTAAGATTTTGGTATGTGTTTGTGAATGGTTTCCGGTATTTTAGTGGTGCTTTGTCGAAAAAGCGAACCGTTGAACAAAACTTGTTCAAAGTGTAGTATATGTTCATTGCTTTTGGAATATGTTCATTAGATATTGGAAATTATGCACGGTATATGCTCATTCATACAATTAGTGAAATGTTCACTTGAATATGATTATTATTCACGACAGTGTTGTTTTTATTCAAAGTGTGATGTTGGATATTATTTACTGTGTATGTTAATTCATGTCAGTAGTGAAAATGTTCATGGGGTATTGTTCACGGTATATGTTCATTCATGACACTAATGATATAGGTTCTGACACATGAATAAATGGAGTGAATAATTTTACAATGATGAAATCAATGAACACATACTTATATTATTGGATGAACAGGGTGTAGTTTGGTTGATGTTTGATATTGTTCATTGATTATTCAGTTGTTGTTCATATGCTTCATATACATGTCATTTGTTTGTTCATATGCCTTAACATTTTGGTCGTGGGATGTATTATTTAATAATAATATTTTGATGTTCTAATAACCTTTTGAATTCATTCATTAAGTGTTGATTCTCGTTCATTATTATGTACGTTGTTTAATAATAGTTTTATTTGACTTACAGATCATTGAAACATTCGTCTAAATATGAGGACCGTCTCTGGATTCATGTGGAAGAGAGCTATGCGATTATAACCTTGTGTATCGATTCTATGTTGTGACTACAACTGTGTCAAAGAAGAAGTCGCGTAGTCCGCAAATGTGAATTAACTCAAACTATGCATGGATCCTAAGTTCAAGGCTAATTAAGTTTTGCTATTGTTTTATTCATGAACATTGAACGTTATGAACAATACAACATTGTCATATTTGAGATTCTTATTTGTTGGGGTTGTTAATCTTATGTTCGTACTATGAGTTTGAACTTAAATCTTCAAGTCAATAAATTGAGAGTATTAATTATTAGATTTATTAACAATGTTCAATGATTACATGACATTGGATTGTATATGAAATTACTGTTCATAAGCTTATTCATTTAATATTTTGATTTTTTTTAATTATGTTTATTGCAAAAATTGGTATTCATGATATTATGTTTGTGTTCATCTGTCACATGTGGGCTGTTCATTTGGTCTTCATTAAGCATTTGGTTATTTATGGGAAATAATCGTTATAAATTTTTTGTTCACTGGTTAATAAGATTTGTTCATGCCTATATGTTCATTTTCTTCATTCATGTTATTATTTTGTTCAACAATTTGTGTTTAATTGCAAAGTATATGACATTATTGTTCATAAGGTTATTCATTTGGTCTTCATTAAGAATTTGATTTTTTGTGAGAAAAGAATAAATGCATGTTATAACTTTTTTGTTCACGGGTTAAGTATTTTTGTTCATGTTTATATTCTTTTTGTTCATTCATGTTACTGTTTTGTTCACGGGTTAATAGGGTTCATTCATGTCAAAGTTGTAATAGCGGGTATTTTTCATAAAACTTACCCACGTGGAACTAAAACCCAATATTACCCACGTGAAATTAACACCCAACATACACCAAAAGGATAATATGTATGGAAAAAATATCCTTCAACTCCGAACATGAATATATCAATAACAGTAACGCATATTACAATAAAGAACGTGAATATGAAAAACGGTGGTCAAAGTTTTTCAAAAAATAATTGTAAAAAATAAAATTTCAGAGTACTCACCTTCGTGCGGCCAAAAAAATATATGTAAAAAAAGCATGAACAATCTATGTGTAAATGTTAACTCCAAACCAACAATTTAAAAATAATGAGTAAGAACAAAACATCCTTCAACTCATAACATGAATATAAAAAGTAACAGGAATGCACATTGCAATTAAAGACATGAACATGATTTTTGACATGTTGAATTAGTTCGAACGTGAATGAATAAAAATCTCATAAAATATGGTATCTGGTGTATGCTTATCGTATTGCTTATGCGAAAGAATCAAGTTTGCTAATGAAATATTTAAATATAACATGAGAAATGATTCAAACGAGATTGAGTCTAAATGGTTAATATTGAAAAATTTGTCGATAAAAACCTTTAAATATAAGTTAGTGGGTGATTGGAGATAAAGTTTCTGACGTGATTTGGTTTAAATCCCACCTTCTTTAATTAAAAGATGTGCTTGCATGATTTTAGGAAGAGTACGATTACACAAAATGATAGATTGACTAAATGGTCCTTTTAAACGAAAATAAAGCTTGAACAAGTTAATAGATAATAACCGTTAGATGGAAAGGATCTACGATTGTGATTAGTTCTTAGTTCTCACAAAAAATTGGAGTTCTCACATGATCCTCTCCCTATATATATATATAGGGTTGCATTCTACGGAAACACAATATTAGATGGAGAATGGAGTCGCAATCTGGTTCGTCAGATCAATCTTGATCAAAGGCTGAGATTAAAAGTTAATATAATTAAAATTTGTAAGATTCATAATATCCCTTAGTTTACTCCCTTCTCTCTCCTCTCTCTATCTCCCGTCACCTCTCTCCTCTCTCTCTCTCTCGTCCCCTCTCTCATCTCTCTCTCTCTCTCTCTCTCTCTCTTTTAAAATCAAAATACATAATTAAGTTCATGAAACTATATCTGAAAGTTCGTAAAACTGTATTTGCAAGTTCATAAAACTATATCTGCAAGTTCAATCCTACTCTCCCATCTACCTCTTTCTCTCTCACGATTTTCCCCCATTAAACACCAGAAAACTTCAACATCATTCAAGACAAGTTCAAGACAAGTTCAGCACAAGTTCAGAAGTTCAATACCACAAATTCAAAAGTTCACAGAATTATACGTATAAGTTCAATAAAATTATTTACAAAATCTGCCGCCCCCTTTCTCTTCTCCGGCGAATGTTCAATGCACGGAGAAGGGGGCGGCGGCCGGAGTTCAGAAGGCGGCGGTGGTGGCTGAACTTGGGGCGTTCGAAGGCGGCAGTGGTGGCTGAACTTGAGGGCGTTCGAAGGCGGCGGTGGCTGAACTTGGGCGGCGGTGGCTGAACTTGAAGGGGTTCGAAGGCGGCGGTGGCTCTGAACTTGTGGGCTGAACTTGGGGCGTTCGAAGGCGGCGGTGGTGGTTGAACTTGAGGGCGTTCGAAGGCGGCGGTGGCTGAACTTGAGGGCGTTCGAAGGCGGCGGTGGCTCTGAACTTGAGGGCGGCGGTGGCTCTGAACTTGTGGGCTGAACTTGGGCGGCGCCGAGGAAGGAGGCAGCGCCACCTTTTGTGTGTGTTCTGCGTGTGTGTGTGTGTTCTGTGTGAGAGACGAGAGAGAGAGGGAAAAAGGGACGGGAGAGAGAGAGATGAGAGAGGAGAGAGGAGAGAGTGAAGTGGGAAAAAGTGACGGAAGAGAGAGAGATGAGGGAGGAGAAAGGAGAGATGAAAGTGAGTAATTTAAGGGATACTATAATCTTACCAATTTTATTTTCAAAAATTATTATATTAATTATATTAGTTTTTAGGGTTAAGTACCAAATACCCCCCAACGTTGGGGCCCCTATCGCGTATAGGACCCTATAGTCAGGGTAAGCGCTGTTTACTACCTCAACGTGGCTAAACCTAAGCAAATCCCCCCCCCCCGCGTTTTAACGGTGCTTAACACCGTTAGTTTTTTAATTTTTTATTTTATTTTTAACGGTGCAAATCCCCCCTCCGCCTCCATCGTCGCCTCCACCGCCACTTTCACCTTCACCCCCACCTCCAGGTTCCCCACCACCACTGTCGCCCCGCCTGCTCCTTTCTCATCTCCTCCGCCGCCGCCGTCCCCAGACATGTTCTTCCCCAACCTCCGCTGCCGCTTCCCCCACCACCGCCAGCCATGCCTTTCACCGCCACCAGACATCCCTTTCCCAAACCTCCCGGCGTCCCCCGCTCTCTCTTCACCATAGATCCTCCCCCAATCTTCCCAGTAGCCATTGCTAAACATCCTCCCCCATCTTCCCAACCGCCACCACCACCACAACAAAAGAAATCGAACCCCAATTCAGAGGGAGGTCGAGAAATTGATAATCAAACCCCAATTTTTGGAGAAATCGAACCCCCAATTTTTGGAGCTTCAGTTGGTGCGGCGGAGGCGCATAGTCTGGTGGGGCAGGGCGGCGGAGGATGAGAAGGGATTGCTGGGGGTAGGCGACAGAGGCCGTCGAGGAAGGCGGCGGATCTGTGATGGTGGTGAGGAAAGGCGGTGGATCTGTGATGAGCCCCTCCCCTCCATGGGTGCCGGGGTTGGCGCTTCTATCGGAGCCGGAGTAGGTGCTTCCATGGGTGTCGGCGTAGGCGCTTCCATGGGTGCTGGGGTAGGCGCTTCTGCCGGAGCCGGAGGAGGCGCTTCCATGGGTGTCGGAGTAGGTGCTTCTATGGGTGATGGCGGAGGAGGAATGATTGTTGGTGACGGAGAATGAGTTTCTACAACTGGCGGTGGGGGAGGAGAAGGAGACGGGGGCAACGAAGGGGGAGGGAGAAGGGGAGGGAGGCGGCAGTGGTGGTGGGGAACCTGGAGGTGGGGGTGAAGGTGAAGGTGGCGGTGGAGGCGACGATGGAGGCGGAGGGGGGATTTGCACCGTTAAAAATAAAAATAAAATAAAAAAAACTAACGGTGTTAAGCACCGTTGAAACGCAGGGGGGGATTTGCTTAGGTTTAGCCACGCTGAGGTAGTAAACAGCGCTTACCCTGACTATAGGGTCCTATACGCGATAGGGGCCCCAACGTTGGGGGGATATTTGGTACTTAACCCTAGTTTTTAATCTCAGCCATTGATTAAGATCGATCTAACGAACGAGATTATGACTCTAGACTTTGCAAATATTTATGTTCTTGTTGAACTCTTCCCTATATATATATTATAACATGGGCGGATTTACTTAGGGGCTGCGCTGGGCTCCAGCCCAGTGCAACCCCAATCTTTTTTTTCTATATATATGTAATATATTTAGCTTAACTAGTACGTTCTCCCGTGCGATGCACGGGCCAATGTATATATTTATATAGTATTTTTTAAAATTTTATTTATGTAAAAATGTCTAATATCATCATTATGAATTAGATTATTTGGCAGTACTTTTTTATATTAATTTAAATATTATTATTTGATTTGAAGTAGTATTGTATCAACTCAATGAATATAATATTAAATTTAATGAATATTGTAAAGTTTTAATTAAATTTATAAATTTTAAAGTAAATAATTTAAGACAATTCATTCTAAGCATATAATACTAAACCATGAATATCAGCATAAAAGTTTAATTAATAATCTAAAAATGACAAATTGATTTGGAATATGATATTTATCAATAAATGAAATTAAACAAAGAATCAAGTCAATCTTCCTACAAAACATAGTCATACTATATCTTATTAAAATAAAGAGGCCAAAAAATAAATATTGAACAAATAATAAATCATAAAAGATGTAGATATTCTATATTTTAAATAATAAATCATAAATGATTTCATCATAGGTGTTCCCGACAATATAATCTTCATTTGTTTCTAAAACAATCTATCAATAAATAATCATTTATTCTTATAAATTATATGATATTTTGTGATACATATTACTATTTGAATTAGTAAATGCAAAAACTAAATTACTTCATTTCACTATCATCTATATTTATTTTCTTTTATTTTAAGTTTTTTATCATATAAAAAAAATTGTAAATATATAACTACAAATGTTATGACAATTAATTTTTATTATTTTTTATCTCCTTTAGGCATATAATAGTAAAATAATAAAAATAATAACAATTTATTTTGATTAGGGTTAACTGATGAGGTATAAAACGTTTTTAATATGTGGATAAGATAAAAGTGACATTGCAAAAATTAGAAATTTTTTTAGAGGAATATTTTCTTTATAAATTTTTTGATACATTTGTTGTTTAAGCCATATAGCTTAATGAATTGAGATGAAGAAATTAAATAAAATTAAAGATATTTTTATGTTTCATTCAAGATGTATAGTATATATTTTATCCAAAATATAATAGCATGAAATGAAACAATATAATCTATCTAAAAAATAAAAAAAAATAAAGAAATTAAAAATGTAATTAGTATTGCACGGTAGTTATTCATGCAATTAGTTTTTGTTAGAAAACTAAAGTGATGCCCACGTTTTTTCTAATGGTAGTTATACATTTTTTTTTTACAATTTGTATAACCTTTATATTATAACATATTTTCAAAATTGCCATTGAAATCAATTTCAAATTAATTTGAAATCAATTTGGAATTGAAAACTCCCTTTTTAATATAGTATAGATATGTACATAGTTCAATTCATAGCCCAGTCTAGCTTAAAAAAAAGATAATTTTTTTTAACATAATAATAAAAATTAATTTATTTTATTAAAATTAGAATAATTTTTAAAAAAATGTATAGATGTAGTTCTTTATGTGCTTCAAATGTACCTATTATTGAATCAATAAAAAGAGTACAACTATATATTATATTAAGCGATTGATTTCTAATTTTAAGTCCATTAAAATTCTACTTAGACAGAAAAAAAATTGTACAGACTGTCCAAAAAAATTTGTACCTTCAAGAAGTTCAGCTCCCCTATCGATAAATTCTAGATCCGCCCCTGTATATATATATATATATATATATATATATATATATATATATATAGAGAGAGAGAGAGAGAGAGGTTCAAATAAGAACCACTAATAAAATAAGAACATAGAACCATTTTAAGCCATTCGATCATCAAGATCTACGGTGGATGCATCATCTTGGTGGATGGATGCAGATGCTGGGTTCGAATTCTGAAGGGAGCAATTTTTTTTTTTTTGATGCATTAAATTTAATAGCGGATGCATTAATTTGTATAGCAGATGCAATAATTTTATTGGTTCTTATGTTCTCACGATAATTGTGGTTCTCACTATAACCGCACTATATATATATATATGGGAGAGTTCAATGGAGACCACTCCCCTATATAGAGAATGAAGACCAAATCTGGTTCCTTGATCTAACTTAATCTAATGGTGGTAATTTAATTGATTAAATTTATTAATTTTCATTTATTTTATAATTAAAAGGTTAAGCATGTCATTTTCTATTTAACCCTAATCTCACTCCTCCAACCTCCCTCTCTCTCTCTCCCTCGACCTCCCTCTTGCTCCCTGACAGCAGCAACGGCCGTCCAACCCCCACCAGATCTGGCGCATGGTTCCTTTTTCGGCCGGCAAAAACGATCGCCGTCGCCGCCACCGTGACTGGCAGCAGCAGTCGGCAGGCCGCCGCCTCCCCTGCTTCCCTCTGTCTGGCTCGACTACAGCCATTCTCCAATATTCATCTCTAAATCCTTCCTCCCCGCCACCTTCCCAATCGCCTCCATCTCTCCTGCTGCTGCTCCGCCGCCTCCCCAATCCCCTCCATCTCTCCTCCTGTTGCTCCGCCGCCTCCTCCTCTGCTCCGCCTCCCCAATCGTCGTGGGCGCCTTCTCCTCTGCTCCGCTAGTTCATGCACCCATCTGTACTTCGATCGGCGGCAACAACGACCGCAAATCCGCCCAGCTGCCGCCTCCCTTTTTCAGATCTTACATCGCCGTCGCCGCCCTTGCTCCTCCGGTGAGGACGCCGCCTATCGCCTTTGTTCATCGATTTTTTCCATGTATTCATCGATATTTTTGTACTGTGTTCGTAGAAAAATATAATGAACATGATAATGTTCATTGTCATGTTTTGTAGTGTGTTCGTAGTGTGTTTGTAGAAAAAAAATAAATGTTCATCGATTTTTTTGTACTGTGTTCGTTGAAAAATAAATGAACACGAAAATGTTCGTAGAAAAACAAATGAACATACTAATGTTCATCAATATGTTCATAGGAAAACAAATGAACATACTAATGTTCACCTATTATGTTCATTGACGGATCAGGTCTCAGAATTGGAAGAGAGTAATTTTCGGTATTTGTTCAACCAGATGCCATAATTCGTGGATTTGAGTGGACGTTTTTGCCCTTTTTGGATTAAATAAATGTAATTAACCATTATTTAATTACATGAAAAATCAAATCAGGAAATAATCTGGATCATTGATTGAATTGAGATGAATTACCTTGATTTGGTCTTCATTCTCTATATAAGAAATGGTCTCCATTGAATGCGACCCTATATATATATATATATATATATATATATATATATATAGGGTTGGGTTCCGGTGGATCCCTATGCTTATAATAGATCCGTAGATCCAAATCTAGACCACACATTTATGACATGTGGCGCATCAAGATGGTGACACGTGGCAAGGCATTTCAAGGCAAAATCTGGAGAGGGGTAAAATTGGAATGTAATTTTCGAAATTCAAAAAAAAAAAAATTATACTTTCTCAAAATATGTATATTTTAGATGCATAAAGTTTCATACGAGAATGCATGAACTTTCATATAAAAATGCATAAAGTTTCATATAAATATGCATAAGATTTCACCCCACCCCAACCCCACCCCCCACACCCCAGAACCCCACCCCACCCCAGAACCCCACCCCCACCCACCCCCTACCCCCACCCCCCACCCACCCCCCCGCCACCCACCCCCCCACCAAATTTTTTTTTATTATTTTTTTATTTTCTCAAAAACTGATTTTCTGACCACTGACCCCCCCACCCACCCACCCCCCACCCCCCCCCCCAAATTTTTTTTTTGAAATTAGTTTTTAAAAAAATAAAAAAAAAAAATTTTTGGGGGGGGTGGGGGGTGGGGGTGGGCCAGCAATTAGAAAATCAGTTTTTGAAAAAAAAAAAAATTGGGGGGTGGGTGGGGTGGGGGGGCAGGGGGCAGGGGCAGGGGTGGGGTGGCGAAACTACCAGATTTATTAAAATGAAATGCATTTTTTGTATAATTTAATGCATTTTTATGTGAAAACTTTATGCATTTTTGTTTGATTTTATATGCATGTGAAACATGCATATTTTTGGGGGGTGGTAATGGGGAGGGTTGGGGGGTGGTGTGGGCTGGATTGGGGGGTGGTATGGGGTGGGGTAGTGAAAATACCAAAACGGGAAAAATTAAATGCATTTTTCTGTTCAAAGTTATGCATTTCATGTGAAAACTTTATGCATCTTTGTGTGAAACTATATGCATCTAAAATATATCTATTTTGAGAAAATCTAAAAAATATATATATATTTTTTTAATTATTAAATCCAAAAATTACATTCCAATTTTACCCCTCCAGATTTTGCCTCGGAATCCTTGCCACGTGTCACCATCTTGATGCGCCACATGTCATAAATGTGTGGTCAAGATTTGAATTTAGGGATCTATTATAAGCATTGGGATCTATATGATCTCATTCCTATATATATATATATATATATATATATATATAGGGTAGTGCTATTCAATGGTCTTCCCTTAGTCTATAATATAAGACTAAATCATGACCATTGATCATTCATTATCGACGGCTGGATTGCATTTTTAAGGGATTGTAAAGTTCATTTAATAAGTTAAATTATGCAGATGCGTGGCTGACGTAAGGGTATAATTGCCCATATGAATTTGACTTTCTAAATCATCTATTTTTTCGTTTTCGAATTTCAAGCATCAATTAAATAGGAAACTGAAGATTTGCAATGATTACTTCTGGGTATATTTAAGGGAGAGAAGAAATTATAGTAATAAATGATTCCCTACCTAAATTTTCACCGAATCTTTCTGATGATATCAATAAAACTTTGATTTTTTTTTCATTGTGTACATATAAATGGTATTTTGTTATGAATAATACATGGGAATGTATGAATTATTTCATAATAGTTAATGAATTATTAGTTGTGTACTATTTACATGAATAAATAGGCGTGTGGTATGATTTTTTCCTGAAGACTAATTATGTATATACATGTGTTTGTATTAATTTTTTTATAATTTAATATTGATGTTGGCAGAATGAATATTTTAGTTCAGATGAATGAACCATCTTAAACATCTTTATTATATATTATTATTTGTGAGGTAAATTATGTTGTATAATTGTGTTTTAGGCTAATTCTGTTTTTTTGGTTTGTTAATTTGATTGTGACTACGCAGGAGATGCAAGAGTATAATAAAATGTTCATACATTTATAATAAAAATATTCATACAGAAAATATGCAAAACTCACTGACTCAAAGGGTCATATAGAACAAAAATTCGTACATAAAAATTCATATAGGTATAATTTAAAATATTCATACATATATACTTAAAATATTGATATATGTATGTTAAAATATTCGCGCATAAAATGTGAAAAATTCATGGACTTAAAGTATCAAATAGAAATAAAATTGTTACAGAAACTATGTAAAGAATCAAAAACATTCATATAGGTATACTTAAATATTCATATAAAAAGGCATAAATAAAATGCATAAATAAATTTTCATACAGCGCAAATGACTTGGTTAATTAAGATATGGAATATGTGTTCCCATAAATAGTGGGATACATATTAATTAATGGAAATGTAATTACATTATTAACCTCCTTTAACAATTCGGATAACCCATTTAAAACAACATTTGTCCGTTGATCTAATTGAGATGAAGAGTTGATATTGAGTCTTATTTTATAGTATAAGATTGAGTCTTATTTTAGCGCAACCCTATATAGGGTATATATATATATCTTATGATCAATATAATTTTATAGAACATATTAAAAAATAGGGTTAATTACATATACATTACTGAACTTTCAACAAATTCTCATTTTGCATATTTGCCCATTTTTCATCGTGTTGACATGACACAAATATATTCGCTTGACATGAATATATATGCGTATCATAAATATGACCGTGTGAAAAATTAGAACTGACGTTGTAATGTATAGTTGGATAAAAACGACGTCATTTCAGACCCAAAGTTTGGTCTAAAAATGGACAAATATGCAAAATGAGAAGAAATTAATAGTTGAGTAATTTTAATAAAGATTTTAAAGTTCATGTGCAAAATAAGAATTTGTTGAAAGTTCAATAATTTATATGCAATTAACCCTAAAAAATATAACGAACAATAAATACGATTGCTGCAAACAAATAGGAGTAATACACTTCAAACTAAATATAAAATTAAAATTTGGGAAATTTGTAGAATAGTTAGGACAAGAAATAATGGCATGAGAAAGAGATGCATATATAACAAAAAATCTTCCATAAATAATTGTTGAGGAATGAAAATTGTACATTTAAAAAAGTCTTCCAAAAATATTTAGATTTGGTTTAGATTTATTATAGTAACTATCGATTAGGCTTATTAAGTAATTTACAATAGGGATTATTGCTTGAAAATACTCATAGTTTGTCAATTTTCTGATTTATAACATGATCTTATAGTTTGACAAGAAAATACACTAATTTTTAATTTAATCGTAATTATAACATGACTTTGTAGCTTGACTAGAAAATACAAAAATTTTCAATTTAATTATAATTATAACATGACCTTATAATTAATTCAGTATAATAATATCAAAGTTTAACATTAAATATTTTTAATTTTCTTTTCATCTCACAATATACTATATACATACAGATATATATATTTTATGAATATACATCTATATGTAAATAATAGTATATAATATTATTTATTTTTTAACATAGTTCCTATTATATATGTACCTAAATTATTTATTGGTCCTAATATTTTATAATTTCATAATTTAAATAGATAAATACTTAATATATATGTAATATATTAATAGAATATTAAAATATATATGCATTTGTGTGTTGAAAATGTAGAAATATATATATATATATGTATGTATTTTTAAACCATCAATATAATATCTTGATATATATATATATATATTACGAAATAATTATTATAAAATAATTAATCATCTAACTTAATTTTTATAAAAATAAATAAGTCAATTGTTAACAATATTTTATATATAACAATTTAATATGAAATTACAATAAATATTAATACATCTATGATGAACAATAATCTAAATAAAGCCATGTTATAATTGAGATTAAATTGAAACTTGGTGTATTTTCTGATCAGACTATAAGGTCATGTTATAATTATGATTAAATTGAAAATTAATGTATTTTTTGGTCAAATTATAAGATCATGTTATAAACCAGAAAATTAACAAACTATATGTATTTTCCGGCAATAACGTATCCTTTTTAATAAAATTGACGGATGAAATGGGATTAATTGCTGCCGTTGGATTGCAAGAAATCAAAGGCTAAGATTATTTTTTAATTCTAAACACATATAGATTTTTCGATGGAACCTTTCTCTCAATATATATATATATATATATATATATATATATATATATATATAAAAGAAACGAAAAGTGACTTTCACCATTTGGTTCATTTTCTTGACAATAAGTGTGAAAGGGTTATCGAACATATATAGGTTCAATATTATAGGAGTATGATTGATAGCTAGGTTTGACGCCAATGAAGCAAACGATGAAACGAATGTTGCTGCACACTGCCCTCGCTTCCAAGCAACAGTTTTTGCATCAACTTATGTTGTGTATACATACAGACAACGATCTTTGGGTGTCTTCCGCTACAAGTGGTCTCATTTTTTTCATTTATTTTATTTGCTATTTTCACGTTTAAATCAATTGGCCAAACTTTTCCTCGATGATACTGCCCTTATGTCGAATAATTAATCTAATACCTTAGGAAAAAAGAAGTCCGTGTATATATATATATATAGGGAGTGAATTATGTAGATTCATTTCCTTATAACAGTACGTAGTAACTAGCGGTCTGCCTTACAATCAGGGACGGATCCAGAAAATTTTTATTGTGGGGGCACAAAATATAAACATATTACAAAATATGAAATACGTTAAAAAATTACTAGTATATAGAATTAAAATCTACGCGTTTTTATTGATGGAAATATTTGCATGATCAACTATCAAAAATCTCTTTTTATATAGAATTAAATTATCATTCATTTATTTATCTCTCATCCGATCGTATAGGCAGTTCTTTATGATATTCATTGCAGAAAATACTTTTTCAAATTAAGGAATACTTATATTTATAGTGGATTGAAGATTTAAGAATTTGCTTATTTATTATATACTTTAATTATATATATATATATAAATATAATTAGTGAAAATAAATAAATAATTGTGGGGGCACGTGCCCCCATAGCAATACATGTAGATCCGTCTCTGCTTACAATGGGACCACGGACCACGTGGAGCGCGCCACGTGACAGCAGCCTCCCAAGACCATTCAAAGTCTTCCAAGGGAAAAACACGGAGGGATAAAATAGTTATTTTAAAATTATAAAAAAATCATATATATATTACCGAAAACCCATTTTTTCTCATGACCATCGTCAAAATTATGCATATAATTGTACACCGATATGCATAAACATAAACCCAAATATACATGACGATGGATAGAAATATGCATGAGAAAGTATCAGTATGTGACCCGTAAGTGACCAGCGGCAAGAGCTACCTGACGGTGTCGCATAGTATTATGCATATAGTTTAACATGAATATGCATAAAGAAAAACAGAAATATGTATAACGTTACACACAAATATGCATAGCATTATTCGACAGCGAGAGATACCAGAGGGTTTGCATACTGATACTTTCCCATACATATTTTTATCCAGCGTCATGCATATTTGTGTTTACCTTTATACATATTGGTGTTCATGTTATATGCATAATTTTGATGACGGCCGCGACAAAAAAATAGATTTTCGGTATTAAAAAAAAATTAAATTTTTGAAATGACTATTTTACCCCTTCTCCATTATCTTTTCAAGCCCTAGTTTTATTCCTTGTATGAAGTGTTGGCCACTCTTTATGCATTTCTAATTTGTAATTTGAATCGGGAGAGGATAATTGCAATAGATTAGGTGTTTGAAACATATCGACTCAATAAACTGGGAGGTTGAGAGTTGGGTGAGAGTTTATCGATCTTTGTTGTGCTTTTGGGAGTTATAGGTTAGAAGTTAACCGGGGACGGTAACTATGACCCGTAATCTACCGTTTTAGTCGTCCGGGAGGGGGCTAGAACTAGTTGGGAGATCACTCTAGATAATAGGTAATATCAAGACTAATGTTGAGCTAATTTGAGGTCCATTACTAATCCATGTCTAGTCCCTAAATCATCTTAATCATCATATTAATCCACCTTGGTTATTTGATTTATTTGTCTTTGAACTTGTTAAGTCTTTAGTTAGATAATCAAACCAATCACTCCATTATTTAGTCTAAATAGTCTTAGTAAAATGAATTAGGATAATCACTAGATTGAACTACTAATCCTTGTGGGATACGACCTTGCTTCCATATATTGCAACTACCCGTATACTTGCGGCATGATGAAAACAAATAGCGAACACCCTACCCGAAAAAATCGGGTACCCGACCCCAAATAAGGACGAGGAGAGATACCCGATCCCGAACCCGAATTTTTAATCGGGTACTCTAATACCCGAGTCGGGTATTCGGGTACCCTAAATTACTCGGTCAAAATGACAATTTTTAAAGTCAAACTGTAAATTCGGGTAAATCGGGTATTAGGGTACCTGAATTACCCGATTTGGCTTAATAGGGTATTGGGGTACCCTAATACCCGATTTTCTTAAAATAAAATAAAAAATATAGCCTCTATTTAAAAAAAAAATCAAAAATATACCCTTAATAGGGTATTCGGGTACCCTAATACCCGATTTTAGACTTTAGTTTTAGTTTTAAATTTCATATTAAATTTAATTAAATAATTTAAAATATATTCAATAAATAATTTGGGTATTTCGGGTATACCCGATGATGAGTTCGTTAATTATATTTTATAATGGGAGATAAAGTATTTCACCTGTAGTGTAAAGAACGTTGAGAGTTTCAGACAAGCATGTAAAAGAAAGAATAGGTCTGTTGTATTCAATATTCGTTGTTGTTTACAATAGGAGGTGAAACTATTATTTATAGAGAAATACAAGAGGGGTAGAGAAGTCATTTTAGGCTCTTGTACGATCGCCATATTAGTTAGAGAAAAGAGCTTTGCGTTAGTAGCTATAGAATCACGTCATTAGTTTGTCGACTTTATCTTGTTATCCAGTGCTGACATGTTCCAGCGTAGTCGTCACCAGCAGCGCTGCCCGCTTACATAGTAGAAACGTCACTTAAAGTCCACAAATGTCTTCACTGGGTGGCAGCTCCTCGGGGAATACTAATTTAGGCGATTCTCCCCTGATGGAATCCAGCTCTGCCCCATAACCTTTGTTGTACTCCAAATGCATACACACTTTACTCCTCATCATCCGATACCCGATTTTTTCATATCCTAAATACCCGATCCCGATCCTGAATTTTTCGGGAATAGGGTATCCGATACCCGATTTTTTCGGGTTGTATAATCGGGTACCCTATACCCAATCCCGAACTTCCTAGCCCTACTTGAATCAATCTCATGAAAGGATTTGAAGCACCACATCACACAAAATTCGAGAAAATAATTTTTTGCATGAAACAGGTTTTGGCAATTTTTTGTAAAATTATCATAACTTTTTTTATTGAACTCCGATTAAGTCAATTAAGGTGATCACGGAGAGCTCTTTCAAAGACAAAGAGATTGTATTTCTGGGCCGAGAAGCAAATGAGATATTTTGAAGGGTCAAACAGGACTCCAAAATATTCTGACGGATTTGAATTCACTAGAGAATTTGGAGGTTGACTGAATAAAAGAACAGCGAAAAGTCTAGCCATCTACATCGAAATTAGCGATTCAAGATTCAGTTATACTTAGGTCAATAATCGAACTCAGGAATAATGCAGGGCCCGATTTTCTGCATAATCTTACGTGCAGTTCATATGTTTTGTGATAGTGATAAATTAAAATTTGCATATTAATTTTTGAAATATAGTTACTATGAAATCCTAACATCGAACTCCTCACCGAATTCCATCAAAGGCTCCCCATACAATGTTAATTTTTAAAGTGAATTTTACTATCTTGGAACGTATCTAAAGCACATTCAATCTTTAAAATTATTTAAAGGCATCCATTCATGGACCCAATAAATTTAGACCCGACCCAATTCAATCGAACCCGATCCAGTAAATTCAACCAGTTGACTCGACCCAAGCAACTAGCATTTATCCTTTGCTATAATATATGATGAGCATTATCCCCTTAAAGAAGGGAGCAGCCGAGGAAGTGATTCACAGCGACAGCGGTAGCAGAATCTTGCATACCGCACCGCCTACTTATAACCCTCCACACTTTCCCACTCCCTTAATTCACATCCTCATTATATACACCCACTATTCTATCAACTAATATTGCACATTTATTGTTTGATCGTTCATGGATTCCAAAGGCTACACACAAGACGGCACAGTCGATCTCCGCGGCCGCCCCGCCATCGCCGACAAGACCGGCAAATGGAAAGCTTGTGCTTTCCTCGTCGGTAAGCTTTAATTAATATCTTCTCGACTCGACTCGATGGAATGAAATTAAAAAGCCCGAGTTCCCTTTGGTTTCATGTCAATTGCAGGATTTTATCACTATCTAAATTTACTAGATTTATACATCATCTCGCCATATATATTTCTTATTCTTGTGAATTTCGTGACATAAAATTGCATGCGCTTTTCAAAATTTTTTAGTTATACATAACTTAAACTGGTATATTGGAATAAATATCCGAGTTGATTAATTTATTTGTTTGATTAATTTGATTTATATATGTAGGTTACGAAGCGTTCGAACGAATGGCGTTCTATGGTATTGCTTCAAATTTGGTGGTATACTTGACAACTCAACTCCATGAAGACACGGTTTCATCAGTTAGAAACGTGAACAACTGGTCCGGAGCTGTTTGGATCACACCCATTCTTGGTGCATACATCGCCGATTCCTACTTGGGCCGCTTCTGGACTTTCACCATCTCATCTTTGATTTATGTCATTGTAAGTATCTTAATTTTAATTATGCAATTATAACATCTTCAATATTTTTCATCAAGACATGCTATTCTCGTGGGATCACACTAATCGGGAAAAGTAGAACATGTTATAATTGCTCAAAATTGAAACATCATGTCCTAATTAATTACATTTTTGTAAAATAACGTGGTATCTGCAAATTCAGTACAAGATTGTATTAATTAAAGTCAACAATCAATCCTTAATATACTTTATGTTTATATTTAATTTCTTTTTATAATATTAGAATTTCTTTTCGTGAAATTTTGTAAGGTGACAATGGCTGCCCTTTTTTTTTTTTTTTTTTTTTTTGTATTATGTGGGAATTGGGTATTGGTTAGTGAGGTTTTCACGTTGTCCACCTAAGTGCAACCATCAATGCTACTCCATTTGTTTGGTCAATATTAGAGTGTACCTAACCCAACTGGCCAATACAAGACTCGGATTTTTGTTTGTGGGGGCCACAATTTAATGGTGTTCCTAATGATCTGTAATTAGGTTCTCCACATGTTGCTGAGGCACCTTATATCATATGTGATATCCACATAAATAAATCCATGGGTTGGTTGAGGTTGATGCGTCATTCATCTTTGATGGGAATGTGACTTACTTATTTCTTGTAAATTAATTTCTCTTGTTTTTATTCTTTTCTCTTTATAGACTTAAAATGAGTTTCTTGGTAGTCTTTATGTCGACCGGCAATTTCAAACCAAAAATCAGTTAAATCAGTTATAACCCTCTACCCATTTAATTAGATATATAATTATTTTTTTGTTATTTAATTTTACTTTTATTAGAAAATAATTTATCATTAGAATTGATCATTTTTTTTTTTCTGAAATATTTCCTCCATCCCACTCTAATAGGCTCATTTTTCTTTTAGGGACGTCCCACTAGAATATGCTCGTTTTCCATTTTGAATAAAAAAAGTTGTATTTAATTGGTGTGGTCCACACCACTTTCCTCATCAAAAGTAAGTTTCTTAATCATCGTGCCCAAAAGAAGTAAGCTTATTAAAGTGAAACAGAGAAAGTAATAGTTAAGTACTCTAATTCATACTATTATAACAATTTTTTTAATAAATATTATTAAACTAGCCAAAGGGGTGTAATCGAACCGAGTCGAATAGTGGTGTGCTCAAGTTTGATTTGTTTAGTATCGAATCGAATCCCGAACTTTACTTACCGAATACTTTGAGGCTCGCGAGCGGCTCACGAGCCTAATCGAGTCTATACGAACTTTCTAAATTTATATTTATATTCAAAATATTGATTATTTTATGTAAAATAATAAATATATTAATTATTTTCTTATGAAAAATAAAATTAATTAGAGATTTAATACAATTATTATTAATTTTAGTGGATAAATATAAGTTGTATATACTAATAATTTATATTTTTCAAGCTGAATCACTTGACGAACATGGTCACGAGTTAACGAGCCGAATACTACTAAGCTCAAGTTTGGTTTGTTTATTTATCGAGCTTCTCTAAATGAACTTGAACGAGCTTTTTTTGAGCCGAGCTCCGAATAGTTCGCGAGCGGCTTGGTTTGTTTACACCCTAAGCCAAACAGCATGGCATATACGAAATTGTGAGACACTTAGATAAAAATGACGTCTTAATTATAATATTACTAATTAATTTTGTGATTATTTTATTGAAATCTATGTTTTGAGCAGGGGATGGTCCTTCTAACAATGGCGGTGTCGATCAAGTTGTTGAAGCCTAGTTGCGAAAACGGAGTGTGCAGCAAGGCTACCACAACGCAGATCGCATTCTTCTACACATCCCTCTACATAATAGGCATAGGCGCCGGCGGCACAAAGCCTAACATCTCCACATTCGGCGCCGACCAATTCGACGATCTAAACCCCCATGAGAAGAAGCTCAAGGCCTCCTTCTTCAACTGGTGGATGTTCAGCGCCTTCACCGGCGCCTTGTTCGCGACGCTCGGCCTCGTCTACATTCAAGAGAACTTGGGGTGGGGACTGGGATATGGAATCCCCACCGTCGGCCTCATCTTGTCCTTGATAATCTTTTACATCGGAACCCCCTTGTACCGCCACAAGGTTAGGCGGACTAACAAACCTGCCGGAGACATCCTACGAGTTGTCGTCACGGCCGTCGCCAACGCCAGGCTTGAGCGCCCCGCCCACCCTTCCGAGCTTCATGAACTCGACCAGCACTACTACATCACTACCAGAAAACGTCGAGTCCATCACACTCCGGTCTTCAGGTAATTTCCCATTTTAATTTATGGCGCACCACATATTTTATTTGTGCTGACTCGTACGTTAAAGTTGAAAATTTAAATTATGCATCTACCGTTGATATATCAAAAAACAAATATATCTAGAGAATATATAGATGAATTATATCAGAATTTTTTATTTATTGGTGACCACAATATAGTTGATTGCGCCTCGATGAACTCAGATCCAAGACCTTGACCTTAGATATTAACTACTTTATATCGCTTGAGCAACACGCGCTCGTGATTACGTTTTTGTTTCCCTTAAAGTGTTTCATTTGGTCCACCAACAAACTTTCTCCTAGCCAGCTAGTTTATGTCGTAATTATATTTTTGTTAGTATTAATTCGTTAACTTAACTTTCTTTCTGTGCCAACTCTATCGATCCTATTTTTGTCACGTATATCCTCAATTGGTATTGATAAAAGGTGCTAGGGTGTCGACTAACCTATGGCCATGACTTCATTGGAGATTAATGGGGTGGTTGGTTGAGCGTACGTATACAATAGTTTATGAGTTATAACTATCTAAGAACTTATAAGTTCTTGCAAAATACTGATATTTGACAAAATAGATTATTAAATAATTTATAAATTATTAAAGTAAATTATGAATTACCCAAGAAATAAGTTTCTCAATCTCAACAAATATTTTCATAATCTAATAAACAATCATTATTTCACACAAATAACCTTATTATAATATCATTTTAATTTTACATCTATTTTATTAGAATTTTTTGTCTATAGCTCACAATTGTCTCCGTAACTTATATTCATTATATCCAAATTCTAACATCTTATAAGCTCTTAAAATATTTTATGTATAATTAAGATATTCAAATTTATAAATTTTCGAAAATAAGCTCAAACGTCCTCTAAGATGAATTAATTAATGGATGACAATGTGTGTGTGTGTTGACCTAACGGTAGATGATTAATGCCCATGACTTGAGGTCTTGGGTTCGAGTCCACCGTCGTATGGTCTTTAAATTTATTTATTCGCTTATATAATATATCAAAAATTATTATAATAATAATGGATGACAATGAGCTGTAATGTTTTAAAATTTATGAGCTGTAATGTTTTAATAGTAACTTTGTAGTATAAGTACTTATCATCTCTGTCTCTGAATAAGCGAATGTCTCAGCCGTCCAAAAAAGTAATGAAATTTGCTCTTTTTATCTCTAATCATTGCGAAAATATAATTAAAGAGTGTAAATTCATTGCAGTTCTGAAAAATTGGACAAAGTAAACTTGATAGTTAGACATATTATTCTTTAAATTTCAAGTTAAAACAATTATTCGGGGATCAAAGTGAATATTGTTGCTATAATTTAATCAGTTTGTCTGTAGTATATATTAACTAAACTCGTCAACCTTTTCGGTATAGTAGCGAAGGTATTTTTATTATAAAGTGACCTTTTGGTTATACTTATTTTGTAAAAAATAAAGTGGCAAATATTCTTTTTTTCATGAGCTAGAATGGACCATTAATTTTAAATAAATTTGTTATATAATGCATTGATCCCCAAAAAACTTTTTACTAGGAGAGAGGGGCACGAGTTTTAAGATAAAGTTGTTGAGTTTATTAAGAATGATGAAAATAGTGAAAAGGAAAAATCTAAAGGTAAATGGGAAATTTATTGTCATGGGGTAGTGTCCAAAAATAAAAGTAAAATTTCTTTTGGTGAAACACCGAAAAAGAAAGTTGAGAAGTTATTTGAGGAACAATGTTATTGTTATTTTTCGAAAACCTATATATTTTTTCGTGTCAGCTCTCTTGACGCCTGATGGTAGAGCATTTGTAAAATTTTAATGGCCTTACCATGTTCCACGACAATGGAAACAAAAAAACAGAAGTAAAATCATTAAATACTAATAAAAACTCGAAATTAATATTTGCGTACTTGATTTCCCCAAGACTCAATTCATTGCTTTCTTCTTTCTTTTTGAAAGTGAAAAGTTAGTCGCACCAGAAATTGTAGCCCACCATTCCTCCGTATATGCATAATTGTAGAATGGTCCATAATTCGTGTTCCACATGCCTAAGAAGTAAGAATAAAACTTCTAAATTGGTCACAACAAATCTCAAGTGAAGTTGAAGGGTTTGTGATCAATACAATGAATTATTGAACCCATCTATATCACATAGAGTAAAAATATCAAAGTGGACCCAACTCATCAATGTTGTTGTCGTTAGTTACTTCGCCTTAATGTTGATCGATCGTAGTTGTCTTTGGCCGTTGATAATAGTACTATCTTTTAGTTGAACCACATAAATCCTCAATCCAAAGTTTTGGTTTTCCGCTTATATATGTGTGATTAATGATAAGTATTTTAAGTTTGATTAATTATAATTTATAGTCCGATCAACTAATTGAGCATATTTCAACTTACTGTTAATTTTTATTTACCTTTTATATGGTTTAAACTATGAAAATTTATTTAGTTATAGCTACGATCACGTCAAAATTGTGGAAGTAGTTTATATTTGTTGAAATTACACCTGAACGATGATCAGTTGCCACTAAATCAGAGTCTAATGTATTCTACGCTGAAGGAGATTTTCAACGGTAGGTTGCGCCTAGAAGCTAGTGCAACGGCGTCCACTATCAAGTATGATTCCCACCACACCGGCGATCCTAGACGATGGCTACCTATCGTTGGAAATTCCTTTCAGCGTAAAATATATTAAGTTCTAGTTTTGTGGCAACTGCTATAATTTCGACGTGATTGTGACTATAATTAAACGATATCTCAAAGTTGAAGACATATAAAAAAATAAATCAAAAATTGAGATGGTAAACTGAAATTCAGAAATAGTTCAGGTTATAAATTATTCTTTCCATTAATTAATAGAGTAATTTTTTGATTTTATAGTGATTAATTAGGTTCAGTATTTCGAATTAGGATAAAAGTTGATTAGTATTTGTGATGGTGAGAAAGCAGATTTTTAGACATGGCTGCAATCAAGAGCGAGAAGTCAAGAAGGCAAGCATGCAGCGTGACTCAAGTGGAGGAGGCGAAGTTAGTGGTGGGCATGTGCATGATATGGGCAGTGACCCTAATCCCGAGCACCATATGGGCCCAGATCAACACCCTGTTCGTGAAGCAGGGCACCACCCTGGACCGGCACCTGGGCCCCACCTTCCAGATCCCGGCGGCCTCCCTCGGCAGCTTCGTCACGCTCTCCATGCTGGTCTCCGTCCCCATGTACGACCGCTACTTCGTCCCCCTCATGCACCGCCGCACGGGCAACCCCCGCGGCATCACCCTCCTCCAGCGCCTGGGCATCGGCTTCGTCATCCAGATCCTCGCCATCGCCGTCGCCTACGCCGTCGAGGTCCGGCGCATGAGGGTGGCCGCGGCCCACGGGATCACCGGCCCCGACCAGGTGGTCCCCATGAGCATCTTCAGCCTGCTGCCGCAGTACGTGCTGCTGGGCATCGCCGACGTCTTCAATGCCATCGGCCTGCTCGAGTTCTTCTACGACCAGTCGCCCGAGGACATGCAGAGCCTCGGGACGACCTTCTTCACCAGCGGCATCGGCGTCGGGAACTTCTTGAACAGCTTTCTGGTGACGGTGGTGGACAAGGTCACCGGGAGGGGCCGGGAGGGGAAGAGCTGGATCGGGAAGAATGTGAATGACTCGCATTTGGACTATTACTATGGCTTCCTTTTCTTGCTGTCGGCCCTCAATTTGGTCGTCTTTCTCTTGGCCTCCAACAAGTATGTGTATAAAGTTGAGTCCGCCGAGATCGAGGGGCGTGAACAAATTGAGCCCAAAAACTTGGGATTGCAAATATGACCTTACTACCTAGTTTTCGTTTCTCAATAAAAAGGAAAAGTACCTAGTAGTTTTCATCTCTTAATTATTGGAAATTAGAGATGCAATTTCGAGTTTGGAGCTGTCCACTTTATGTGATGGATTCAATTTTACAACAAGTGCTTGTTGTGGTATATATATAGTAGTTCGATGTGTTTTGATAACATAATTAAGTGATGTCTTTTGTTAGTATTCACTAAATCAAAACACAAGTGACGTCTTTTGTTAGTACTTACTACTTACTAGCTAGTTTAGGAGGGTTAGAATATGCTTGGTGAGTAAGTCATTAGTAAGCAATGCTTATTATAAGAGTTCTAACTTAGTGCATTTTCTCTTATGAACCTCTCATTCCGATCATGTGGCGTAAAGGCCCTAGTGGAGGAACGAAGTGAAAGAAAGTAAAACATCCACGGAAGCGTAAGCCAGAAGACACAACTTAATATTGCGGGCTTTTCTACTCCATTAATGCGACTTTCTAACAAAAAATCTTATGAATATGATATACTCCATTCGTCTACCAAATATTGTCATAATTTAAGTATTATTTTAGTCCGTCCATAAAAAGTTGTCATAATCTATTTTTAGTAAATTTGTGGGTTCCTTTTTCCACTCATTAACATGTGAGCCTCATTCTTCACCGCTAACTTAATTAACTTTTTCCATTTTTCTTCATTTGTGAGCTTCTTTCTCCATTAACTAAATAAACAACACAATTTTTCTTAAAATTCGTGCCTCCCTTGCGGAGGGAATATCTATTAACTTGCCATGCTTGTTAGATTGATAACGATGAGTGTATGATACCAACTGTTGATGAGTACGAATTGGATCCTGTGTAAGACTATGTTTACTAATGACCGCACAATCGGTCATGGGAATAAAACAAAAATTTGAAACAAAAAAAAATGATTAAAAAATTGTAACTTTGATAACCGAAAAGATAACCTTTTTAATCAAATAAATAGTTGACACTTGGCATTGTGTTATTAAAAGTATGTTAATAAATAATATAAAAAGAAAAAATATTTAAGTTCTAATGGATTATTGATAAAGTATAAAAATTGTAGAATTTAAATAAATTATAGATTGTAGATGTGGAAGAGAGAGAAATAATTTTATTATTAAAAGATTGGGTTGTTGAGGTCAAGATAGTGTAAAACAGGATTGTGCATACGCACATATGAAAATACTAGTAATAAAAATAAAGTATTGATAGATTCATAGGACTAAAACATAAATTAGCAGAACATGAGGGTCCTAAAAGAAACGCCACTATGACACTGTGAGGCTTCCGCATTTGGACATGATTCTAATTTTCAATTTCCCCATCCATGATTTCCCTTTTTTCCCTTGAAAGATCGCGATATCATACATGGTCAGAATGGTAATCGATAAATCTCGTGTAGAATCAATTATTTCAATTTTCGTTACTGTTCATCCCCACGAAACCTCTGCATTGATCTCTTCGACCTCCACATTTTTCTTTGTAAGTCGCACTTTTTAATTGAAGAGAGATGAAGTCTTGCTATGATTGGTAGGTAACGGGTTTATGATTTTTCCAGGTATTGAGTGCGTACTTCGTGGTGCTTCCGTTGCGGGATGAAGGTGCGATATCGTTGGGTTTGGGGAATCTTCCAAGTCTCTTCGTCGGATCACTGCTGCTCACGTTGGTTGCTGCGCCTGTTTCAACCCTCGTCTTTTCGTTACCGAATCTCTCCAAAGGAAAAGTATGAATTGTTTTGGTAATCTACCGAATTTTCAACTAGGAGGCACTGGAAAAAAGGGTCTACTTTTTCATATTATCCAATTGGTAGCATATATGATGCACTAGGATTTGAACTTTGATGCTATGGTTCTTGAATTGTTTGAGTTTGGCTATTCTTTGGTTGAAGTGGAGCATGGTAGATATAGTTATAACCGCAGCGCCCATTGACCTTAGTTAGGATCTCAGGGTGGATGACGGAGTCATTAGACTTAAGTAAGGATTTTACTTCGACTAGGGTGAGGTCAATTTAGTTTTAGTTCGCTAACAAACTAGGGAAAAGAAAGAATGTCTATAGTTCAAGTTAAGTGGCAGGTTTTAGAAACCATCAAAGCTAGTGGAGGAGTCTGATCTGTGGAAAGATGTTGATGTTTAAAAGTGGAAGAATGAACATAGTCACATCCTTCCTGTGTTATGATTTGTAACTTTGTTATTGTTGACAAATTTCAGTGCATATTTGGAATCTAATATTGCTTGTATTAATGTGAGCCTGTTCTCACTATTGATTGTGAAATGCAATAGCATTGCGATATAAAATATTATTGCCAAAAAATTCTTTAATCTATATCTATATTATAATCGCAAAAGGAAGAAATTTAATCTTGTATATTGTAGTGCTAGGGCTACTGGGTTGCACCATTTTAGCTTTCTATTCACCAAGAGGAATAAGAAATGATAAGCTTTCTGTAGTGAGGTTCAACTAAGAGATTATGTGTGGGAAAGGTTAGATTCAAGTTCAACTCTCTTCCTTTGAATAGAACAAAGATAGTGGGGTGAAGGAGGTCTGGGGGGCAACCCGGTATTAAATATAATTTTCACTCCCTTGTAGCTGAAGACATCTCTAGCCGTCTAGCGGGATAACCTTGTTACAGAGGTTGCAGAGCCGAGATATCAAATCTGGTTTTGAGGATCTGCTGTTTCACTTATCTCACTCATGTGAAAATGCTTCTACAGAAACTAATCTCTGCTATCTTACTTCAATGCTCCGACCCTTCTTCATAATATCTTGATACCCAAAAGAAAGAAGACACTAACTTTCCTACCTTACATTATTCAAACAACACAGAGGTTCCTCATATGAAGCAGACAACATGCTAACACCATGCACTTCAACAAAGGAGGGACTTAAACCGTGACCTTATGGAGCTTTCATTTTCTTGGAGACTAGTCCCTTCTCTCATCCCTTCTCATGTGATACTAAAAATCAACTGGTAATTGGCTGATTGGCACCATTTTGATAAATTACCCCTGCAGATCTTCTTAGAGGGTGTTTTACTAGGCTTATTTTAGATAGCTTATAAGCTCTAACAGCTTGTAAGATGTTGCAAGAGCTTACAAGATAAAATGTGTCAAGAGCTTCTAAGTTATCAAAGTGTTTTGGATAGTTGAACTTATAAGTTAGCGTGAGAAAATTGATGAGAGATGTAATTGAAAGGGTATTTTTGTAAATTGATCATTGCTTATAAGATCATGAAAAAAGAAGATGGGGTTGAGGAACTTTTTTTCTTTGTAGCTGATAAGGCAGTGAAACTTATTTTCACAGCTTATAAGCTCTTTAGGAGCTTCTTTTACCAAACACCCTCTTACTATCAACTTACAAGCTGATTTGGGGGCAGTTGGTTGACATGATACAATGCTTCTAGAAAGGGCAGTAAAATTGCTTGTGAATTTTGTAATTTGCCACTAACCATCACTGCAGCATGCATGTCCCTAGGACATATGAAACATGAAAAACTATATATTCACTTGCATGCACTCAATATTCGTAGGGTATTGTGTGGTCTTGTTCTTAGTGTCCTTGTGCAAGTGCACATAATATGAGATGAAAGCTCCAAACATTTTGGTCTTTATCACCAAGTTTGGCGATTATTTTCCACATTATTTCCAAGAAACTTTTTTTTAAGAATAAATAGAATCATGTCCTGAATATGTGTTTCAAACCATAGTCTTTAGTTTAGTTTGTCATCATCTGAAGGTCATGCACAAAAGTTTTCTCCGCTTAGATATACTGAATCAAAGACTCATGGATCTCAGATGCATACTCGTCCACTCATCCAGCTTAAATGAATATATCATGTTAGAACCGCTGGTACATATGTTGCAAGTCCATACCTTTTAAAATAAACTTTATTGTGTATTACCATCTCTTTACAAACTTCACTTTTATAATGTATCATTTACTAAATTACTATGGCAATGTTTGTGGTATACATGTGGATGGATCAGACAACTCAACAAATATCTATAGCACCACCTGTATCCAGATTTGGTGCAAGATTCCATGGAAATTAGCATGTCTCCATCTATGCATTGATGTAGTATCTGTCCCTCACCAATCAAAAAGTGCACAAGGTCTAGAAAATCCTCTCATGTTAGAATATGTGTCAATAATTTTCACATTAGTAGAGAGGAGATATAGAAATCACTTCGTAGCACCAAGATGCCAAGTATTGGTTTCATGGCCTTAATTTATTTCAACCGGCTTTAAGTAAAAAATCTATGAATCATGCTGATGTGTTTTTGTTAAAGTGATTAAGATTACTATTGACTCAATATATTGGCTTCAGCGTTTAAAGATTATCTTCATTGTGCTTAAGTTTTTTCACATTATGCAATTTGCTTTGCTTTTTTATTCTTGGGATTATATATGGTATTTTAGTATTAGGTTTTGATTATGTTTCATAGTTTAGTTAGGAATCTTGTATTATAAATAGGTGCTTTAATGGGTTGATGAATACACAGAAAGTTAGTCCCAAATATGTTTTCCATGTATTGTTTTACATGGTATCAAGAGCCATAGGATCTAGGGTTTCGAAATCGGGGTTTTAGAAATTAAAAGTTAGTGTTTTTGAGTGAAAATGGAGGCACCGAGGCAGCCACCCATTCTTGTTCGAAGTATTACCAGTCGACACCGCCTGGCCAGGGAGGTGTGTCGCCGTCAGACCGACTTTCGCCGAAAGTCCGGTTGCCGGAATCGATGCATGTGGATCTCATGTGCCGGGCCTCCGGCAACCTTTTTCTCCCACAGTTTCATTTTCCTGTGCATGTGGCGGTATGGGCGCATTTCTCTCTGTAATTTGCTCCAGCCGGTCCCATTTGACTCGTCTCGTCATCCTCTGTCTGTTTGAGTACTTGTTTGGATCAGCATCGGAGAGGTATTGGATTTGTTCTCATCGTTCTCGTCCATATTCTAATTTTTGGCGCGTGTGTGGCCGGAATTCAGTCCAGTTTGTGGTGTTGTGCTCGTCTCGACGTCCCCTTTCGTTTCGTATACCTGTTTTTCAATACCTGGTTGGTATTGGATTCCGCTCTCGATACAGATTCAACTTCTGCTTGGAATTTCAGTTTCAGCTGAGATTTATATTGTTTGATTGTTTTGTTGTATCTTGTCTTGGGAAAGTTGTTTTCTTTATCTGTTTGGTTGGGTCAGCATCAGATTGCTGTGTGGTACCGTTTTGATACAGGTTCAGATATTGTTTTTGGTTACTGTTTGGTAGTTTGATATTTCAATTTTGAATTTGGAATTTCTGTTTCAGTTTTGAAATCTTTCTGCTCTCTCTTTTGTCGTTGGAATGGAAACTGTCTGAGGATGAGAAAAAGACCGTGGTTCCTGAGGTTGTGTCCGTGATTGCAAGAATCACGAAACACAAACTTTTGCGTCATCCACCTTCTGATGCGTCCAAACTTTCTTGGTCACAAGAGGATGCTCGTTTCTTGCAAGTTCGAGAAATTGAGGGGTTCTCAACCTACTTCTGTCACCACCGTTGCTGATTCAAATGTCATGAGGAAGAAGATTTTTAGTGAAAGGGAATTGGTCTTCCTATTTTGAAGGGACTTGTCCACTTTTGTTTTCTGTTTAGCTGTCGGTTTCTTAGTTATTTTTTTCTTTAGATAATCTAGTCTTTATTAGTTCTAGTTTTTTAGTCAATAATAATTGTTTTGATGCGCCCGATATAACAAGCTAGGCATGAAACATCTATGTTCTAGCTTGAGGAGGGGTGTTGGAATTATATATGGTATTTTAGTATTAGGTTTTGATTATGTTTCCTAGTTTAGTTAGGACTCTTGTATTTAAATAGCCTAGGTGCTTTATTGAGTTGATGAATATACCAAAAATTAGTCCCAAATATGTTTCCCACATATCGTTTAGCATTTATTAACCATTCTAGCATCATTAGCATGGCCTTCTAGCATATATGATGTAATTGAATCAAGCAATGAGTTATTTGAAGTCACCGTTCTTTTATTTTTCTTACTTAATGCACGGTAACCTGAAATGTTTTTTCTTCAATCATTGATTTGTAAAGGCACTTGAAATGACATTCCACTTCTTTAGATGGAATTTCATGTTATTTGACACTTCTTTTTACCTTCATTTGTAGTTTCATTTTTCTTTCACTCTTAGGCCCTCTCTGTATTGCTCCTTGTGAAATTCTCCATAGGTCACTTATTCTTGAAATTGAGCATCAAGTTTCTGAATCCCATATGTAAACCTTTAATTGCTAACACATTCTCAAGAGGACAAATGTTGCAAAATCAAACTTTTTCTTAGTTCGAGCCTTTCCTTTCAATAATTTAGTACTGAGCTACTTTGTCAATTTACATGGAACGTCACACATTCTCCCACTAACATCAGTTTCTTCTCTTTCTCCAGGCTTTGTTCCTGATACACCGGTTTTTTAGCTTCTCTCTTGTTATATTCTTTGTTCTATGGCTTTTTTCTACACCTGGAAGTTCATCGTTTAAAGCCAAGGTGAAGTGCATAGCAGTCTCATTCTTCAACAGTTTGCTTTCGTCACATATCTTGTGGGATGCACAATAAGACATATGCTTATGTAGGAAATGCTTCCTGTGAAAACCATTGTAAAGGACGAGCTGAAGGTTACAGTCGATGAAACCATTACAGCTAATTCAGGTGGCTGGGAAAGCCATGGGTGGTTTTACATTTTAGTCAGGATTGCCATGTTCCTTTGGGTATAATGAAGTTTGCTTCACATCTATGAAATTTAGATTGTTCCTGATTATATTTTTTTATTATATCATGTCCACATCACTCTCCTGAGTATTTTCTTTTGATATCTGTTATCAACAGGTTGCCCTTCTTAATCTTATAACTATCTCCTCAACGTGGGCAAGAGTAATTGATGTGATGGATAATGAGGTTGGTATGCTTCAATATTTATGTCGGAATCTAATCTACCATTTTTAATAATTTCCTCACAAGATCACGAGTATTTCCTTTATCCTAAGTTCATATTCATAACACTTATGACGCTAGTGTTTACTTAATCTTGTTCTGAGGTCCTTCTCGGGTTTGCACTCTGTAACTGCTTATGTTCAGTCAGGTTCAAGATTGTTTGGGTTTATTGGTGCTGGTGCTACGCTAGGTCAGCTCTTTGGTTCACTGTTTGCTACAGGAATGGCATGGGTTGGCCCATGTATGTTTTTCCTCTATTTTCCATTTCTCTCTCTCTCTCTCTATCTCATTGCCTTTGTTCTCTGACTTTGGATTTGGTTCATTTAGATTTGCTTCTTGTCTCTGCTCTCTTGTTGGAATTTGCTGCGCAGTCTTCGGTAGGAATCAACAAGGACGTTTCCCAGCATCCAGAAGAACTATCTCCCTTAAGGTATTTTTTTTTGTTTTCTGCTTCTTGCGCCCTACCTTATTGACTCACTTCTACAACCCATTTTTCATAATTATTCTGTTCTGGCATGTTTCAGTAGATATGAGTGTTTATCCCTCTGTTTTTATTTCCCTCTCTCCAAAAATATCTGGTCATTGACTTGACTGTATCTTTTTATTAGGATATTAGCTGTAAATGCATGAACTTTGGAGGTTTTCTGAAATTGCCAACAACCTTTTTTTTTTCTGAAAAAAATACATCACCTTTCAATTTTTTCTAATTTTGCACACGATTTTAAATTTCCCCCAAATTGAAGCTGAGTTGACAGTCGGGAATTCTAACATGGTCCAATCGACATTGAGAAAAAACAATAGAGTATTGGAAAACACCCAAGCATCGTTGTTTATAACTAAATGAGTTTCAATTCCAAGAAGCGGTTTCAGGTGCCATCGATGAGCTCAACGATGGTCTTGAAAAATGCCCCATCCCTCCCATAAATATGTCGTCACCATATGAATTATTTCTCAACCATGCTCTTGAAATCTCTACTGCAATTTGGCCGCAAATTCTTTTTTGAACTTCTGAATTCCCCTCAATTGAACGATTTGTGGATTTGAAACCCAAATTTTGTTAAAATGGCGACATTTTGGTGTTTCCCAATACTGTGTCGTTTTTTCTCATCGCTGATTTGGCCATGTTGGAATTTTCAATTGGCAACTCAGCTTTAATTTGGGGAAATTTAATATCTCTGTATTTCTGTTCTGAAAAAAAAAGGTCGTGTCGTATGCAAAATTTCAAAAACCTCCAAAGTTTGTATATTTACAGCCTAATATCCCCTTTTATTTCTGGGTGATTATTTCGACAAGTGTATTGGATTATTTTATACGATATGCGATCTGTCTTCGTTTTACTCGTTTGTACTATATTGTAATAGGATCACATGATTTATTTGGAATAGTTAAGGGGTTTTAAGGTGAGCTTATAACCTGTAAAAATTAAGCTTCTATAGCTTATAAGCTATCCAAAAAATAAGTTCCTCAATTTCCATAATCTTATTTCCATTATAGCCCTTCCAATTTCAATTTTGATCATCCTATCGATTCGGAGGTAGCAAATGTGTGGGCTTCTATGTGCAGAAAACAGTAAAAGTGCATGTGAGATAGGAATATTATACGTGTATGATTGTATAGTCTTGTTTGAAATCCTTATCTTAATCCATTATCAGTGGCGCAGTTAATATGGGAACATAGTATGTTAGCAATTGGTATTCCTATATTTGACAAGAGGTCTACTAGAAAGACTAATCGATAAATTACGGAGTCTCAACTTTATGTGGGATATCAAATTTAATCTAAAAAGATTAGTTATTGAATCAAACAATTACAATGGAATCATAAACCCTTAATAGTTACTTAAATTCATCATTGTTTTGTGGTTTTGTATTCTATGATTTCTATCTCATGTTCACATAGGTAGTGTCTAGTTTGAACAACTTTTTCTAGTCCTAAATTTGCAATATAACTCAATTTTGCTGACTGATAACTCGGTCTTCATCAGAATGAAACTCTACCAGCTACTTTATACTTGTCAGTGATTACATACACATACATTCTCAATGAATACGAGTTAAGAAAGATATATTAGCTGTCATGTTATTTAGTTCCTATGAAAGATATATCTTCAATCTAGAAACTTCATTAAGTCTGTCAAAATATCCTTATATATGTTTGTTAGACATTAAATATTTAGTATACCTCAAGTATTTTGTAAACCTGTACCTTGTTAATCATAGACATGTCTACTGTTAATTGATGAAGGCACTTTATATTGGCAAACCTTATGTATCTTCAATTTGCTTATTGTGGCATGTAGAAAAGCTGATAATGATGATGTCAGTGAGACTGATGGAAAAAGTGAAATGGCTCTACAAGCGTCTTCTCCCAGAATTTCTACTTCCAGAGGGAAACCTCATATCTGGGTTATATTGGAGGGTCTGCAGCTTATATTATCATCGACCTATTTATTACAAGTTGCACTATTCCTTTGGCTAAGTGCATTGGTGTCCTCTTTCTTCTACTTCCAGGTTAAAAAAACATTTGTTCATCTTTGGTGTGATAACTTTGACTCTTCTGTAGGCAATTCCTAGGTTCTATTTCTTTCTTCTGGTCTATTCTTTTTTTGGAGATTTTATGTATATGTAACTTCGTTGATTCTGTTAACAAGTACTATTAATTGAAAACAGTTGACTTTTCTGATTTCATAAACTACTCGCTTTGGAGACACAGCTTACTGAATGCAGCACTAAGTGGCTCCTTATTTCACTACGTGTAGATCTTTATGAGCATCATTGCCTGATTTAATTCAGAACTATATTTCCCAGATTTTTATTTTAATTATCTGAATAAACATTTCCAGATGGCAACTGTATGTTAAGAAAGTGCTTGCTCTTATAAGGTTTCAGCAGAATTGCATGTTTTAAGACAAGGAATTCAAGTTGGGTATATGCATCATTAAGTTAAATATTTCAGGCTTCAATATGTTGATGGATCATTTTTGTTCGAGATTGATTTGGTGTTAATTGGTTGGCTTCCATGTTAAAGCTGCCTTCTTGTCAAATTAATGCAGAAAGTGACTGTTATTGCCAGTACTGTTGCAAGTCCTGTTGGTAGAAGAAAATTGTTTGCACAGATCAACAGCTTTATTGCTGTTTTCATCCTTGGCGGACAACTTACTCTAACGGTATGGATACATTAGAATATTACTAGTTTTTAGTGTAAGCATCCATAGAGGCCCGAGATTTATGTTGCTCTAATTCTGGTTTTTCTCTTCCATTATTTGACTCAAATAATTTCATATAAGCAAGGATTGTGGTGCCCTATGTTTTATCTCTTCCTTCTATATCGTAAAGATGATATCTCATTCAGTAATATGCACATTATGCATTTCTTTTTGGCTCTAATAGTCATGAAATTTACCCATCTACATTTTACACAGGGGCATATCCTTACTGTTGCTGGGGTTACGGCAGCTATTTGCTCTGCACCACTTGTTGGGTTCTTAAATCTGATTGCTCTATCGGTATGGCCATCATGGATAGCAGTTGCCATATCTGAAACTCTACGGAAGGTTTTAACTGCTTTATAACACAGTATTCCTTTTTTATCAATTGTCACCTTGTTCATAATTTAGGCTAAAGAGCGTAACGAATTGACATTGCCCTTTCGTTACTCCAGGTGGTTATATACGTCGTTACTCGCCCTGGAAGAGAGCTGCTTTTCACTGTTGTTACCCAAGATGAGAAGTACAAAGCGAAGGTTTGCATAAACTTTCATCTCATTTTCAACATGGCATCTCTTTTACAAGTGTTCTTGACACCAAAAGTATCATCACAGGTATGCATAGATGTAATTGTTCAAAGGCTTGGAGATGCCACTGCAGCCGGGATGTACAAGCTTCTTTCGGGCACTTTAAACGGCAGTGCCTCTACCCTGCCCCTTTATGCATTGCCCGTACGTAGCTCAACCGCCCTTTATGCATTCTTGAACCACCAAATAGTTTAGTTTGTGAGTAAGGTCGTCTTGCTAAGAGTTCATCTTCTTCACTCCTGCTTATCAGGTGTGTTTCGTATGGTTAGCAACAGCATTCCATTTAGGACGCCAACAACAACAACTAGCAAAGCTCCGATCATCTCAACGATCCGAAACATCATCAAGATGATGTTTTACAGGTTCTTGTAGCAATACATACATAGTCAGAGGATCATATTGTTTAGCAAGGAAGGATAAATTATGTTTGTCTTCCTGTGGTCCGCCGCCATTGCTAAATATAGGAAAATGATTTATCAATTTGGATCCTTTTCTACTATTTTCTCTCTTTTGAGACTACAGATGTGTTTACTAATAATGGTTGGTTAGGTTCTCTTCTCTCTCTCCCCCATATTTTCACCTTGAAACTCATGTTATTATGAACATGTAGTGAGATTAGGACTTGTATACCGTAACTTCAATTTTATTTTAGTTTTAATCAAAATTGACTAAGTTTCAAGGATGCCTCCATTTCCTTCCACCAAAAAGATGGTGTAATATTTATATAATTGTTTGTTCCTTTGGTATAATCCTATTAAAATGATGAGATTGGAATAATCCTATTCTTGGATAAAAATACTCAATTGTGCACGCTCCCCCTAATAGAACGAGGATGTGGTGTTTTCAACTACAACTAGTTACTAAATGTGGACAAATGCTGATTTCATTACCTTTTAATGATTGAACATTTTCAATGTTTAGGTGAACCTCCGATGAAGTTGAACAAGTGCAAGGTAATTTCTGCCCTTGTTAGGGCTTACACAAGAAAAGAACACTTATTCGTTTCCAACTCAACTTGAACTACAATTCAAGTCATATACTAAATTTATAGGAATTACATATATGTGATTAAAGGTGCTCCAATTTATTCTCCAGTTGGATGTATGCGGGGCCAATAAAGTCATCTTCCGCTCTGAAATTACAATTTAACCATTTAAATCAGATTTACTCTACTTAACACATTTAAGGAATGGAAAAATCAACAATCTTTTCCAGATTGGGATAATGTTCTTTTTTGTAATCCTAAAACGCACTTTAATTCTCGAGATCAAGTTCCACCAAGTGCACGAACACGATCCTGGATCAGTTGTCTTTCCCAGTCTGCTATATTCTCAAAAGCATCTTCAGGTAAACTTTCAAGAGGCTCCTTCCAGGGGTCGCTCTTGGCCAAATCATACGTTGCTCCACGAATCGCCTGTCTATTGGGTCCACACGGCCTCTTTGAAGTCAGCGTCTTGTATGCTGTGTCTAGCTGGCTCCAAAGGAACACGAGAAATCATTAGAATTTTCAAACTGCTCTAACAATCATACAAGAAAATGTGCCTTACGTCCATATTGCAGAACCAGAACATATAAGCAATTGCAACAGCTGGTGCCCTTCCCAAACCAGCAGTGCAGTGAACATATGCTCTTCCTTTACCCTCTCTGATCGCCCATTCCAATGACGAAACTGCTTTTGGTAATCCATTTCTTAAAGAATCTGGATCGAAATCTTTTGCCTGCAGTACATCTCATCATTGTTAGAGTTAGTTGTAATTGAAATCTCCAATTTATGATGTAACTCTTACGGGATTATAAACCCTGAAAGAAGATGCAAATCCGACAAGACAAAATAGTAGGGTGAGTTATACATCGTGAATCAGTCCGGGATTGAGCTCAAGAACATTGCTTATAAGTAGTTAGAATTTAAACTACACGTATTTGAAAATAAACTGGGTGATGGAAGGCCAAGACGAAATAGTTTCCATTTGAAGTCATGGACAAATGCAAAATACTAGTCCTAAGGTTGGCTTTTTAAGTTGAAAATAAAACATTTCTTTTCTCTCTACATATCATGGATGATGGTAATTCACAAGCAAAATACAATTGCAGAAGAAACCAGATTAGCTTACAGGCCTTCTCATGTGCCGTATTCCAATTTCTTTGCATCTCTTTATAATAGATTGAAGGTCGACTCCCCAGTATTCTACATCACTATCCTGCTGCAAGTTGAGAATATATGCCACATTCTCTTCCTCTTTCAGATGATCGATGTCCTCAACCTTTTGAGGTTGAGAGCCAACAATCAGATCCTCAGTTATCAGAGTATAGTTCATGCCTAAAGGCACAATTCCCCAATCAGCTTCCATACATCTCAACATTATAACCAGAAAAAATCTAAACACATTTTGCAGAGTCTTAGCAAAGTCCGTTCCAACAAGAAACCAAGATAATTCAGAGCCATCACACAACAGTATGTATCCAAACTCCTAGACCTTTTTCTTGATGTATCTCATTATCATATACAATAGTGCTGAAAGAGAAGCAAATATCAGACTGCCTTTTCTGGTATCCTCAAAGCACATGAACAAAGAAATCACTCTAATAATTAGTCCACATCATTAAGACCTTGGAAAGGTGACCGACTTTTATGACTCAGATCCACTTTTGTAGCATCAAGTCATGTGATTAAGTCAATAATAATGGGATTAAGGCCAGAAAACTGTGAGTAAAAGCTACTTTATTATTTATTACAAACGTTAGTTTAAAGAGAAAAACTTTCTAACACAAACCACTTTTTGTCCCACCAGATTCTCATATGTTTCGTTCTCGAACATGAAATGAAACAAGATTCACAATGGAGACATGAGTTCAACCTACCAAAATTAACTCAAATTGCAATCTATTGGAATAAAAGATCTAAAGACGGAAGCGAAAAAAAAAAATCCCACAAATCTGTTGAAGATTCCTCATTTCTCTTTCAAGATTTTAACTGAAATTAATGAGAAGGCTGTGAAGTGGAGAAATGTGACTAACCAAATTCGTGATGATATTCATACGGGTTCATCATGAGCTTCTTCATGGCTATGTTGTACTCGTCTGTTTTGCTACTCGAAAACCCTTGCGTAGAATGGGTTGTTGCTTCAGTGTCATTCTCAGGTAGCTTGCAACAAATCTTAGGAGATTTGAGGGAATTCTTTGCGATTTGCTTTGGAGAAGAGAAGAGGATACCAGTTTTCTGCAATTGAAATGGAGATAAAAGAAGCCGTGAAGACAAGCTTGCAACAGCTTCCATTTTTCTTTTCTTTTCTTTCTCTGCTTCTCTCTCTCTCTGTTGTCAATAGTATTTTTTACAGTCAGATTTTGTTTGTGTGGTGAACGGTTTGTTATTTATGGTAGCTTCGCTTCTTCAACTTGTATAGTTGTATACACTCCCACTTTTATCTCCTGCTGTATAGGAAACTTTATTTATCTTATTTTGTTCAGAAAGTTTATTTAATTTATTTCGTTTCATGAGATACGTGAAAAACGTGACTTCCTAAGAAAGGAAAAATACATTTACACTCTAACTTTGTTGGTGACTCGAACCCCCCGACTTATTGGTTGGAGGTGAAGCGTCTTACGAACAACATCTATAATAAGCATCTTATTATGGTGTATACCTTGCGAAATTTTGTACTTTGATTTTTAAAAATTTATAATAAGAGTTTCAAATAAACACGCACTATAATCATACATTTGTTAAGTAAAGTTAGTAGTAGGCAAAAAAGTCTTAATCGTTCCATAACTTTCACATGTGCTTCTATATAAATTCATGAATTTTTGGCGAATTCTAATTTTGACCATGACTTTTAAATAAGCGTAAAATACATGAATTTTTTATTGATTCTAATTTTTTTCACGACGAACTCCTCCGGCCAAATTTTTGCTTACTTGTAAATGATGTGGCTTATTAATGTTCACTTTTTTTTTAGAACTATAAAAACAAAGTTGTTTGATGGTAAAAATATATAAAAGTGTTAATAGGCAAAAATGCCCAATCCCTTATGTTTTTTTTTGAAAACATTGTCGTCTTGTAACAAAGCGATGGCGTTTTACTCATTGATTTCAAAATAAGCCCTAATAAAGTTTTATAGCTGCACGAGGACATATACTATGCTCTAGGTCATTTTTGGTGTGTGACGTTCGAGTCAGGGTAGGGATCCCATTGCCATAAAGTAGCTGCATTTCGGGATAAGGGCGCGAGCTCGAGGTTGAGTGTGAGGAACTAGCCATGGCAACTCTAGAATCGTAACATAAACGACTCCAATCAAAGCGGTGAAAAAAGAATCCTACCAAAATTAATGGTTGATGAAAAACCTTAGTCTCGTAAAGAAAAGCCCTAATTTGCAAACTCAATTTCTATCCTAATTAACGAATTCCATCTCAAATAACAACAAAACGACGACATTTTAATTTATGAAAAAAATAAGACAAATCGTGAAAGTTGTGAAGTTTATTTTAAAATTGAAAATTTGTAGGAAAAATCAAAATTCACTGAAAGTTAGTGTATTTTACAACAAGTAACCCTTTAATTTATAATCCTAGCCGGACGATGTTGCCATGTTGGTAATTCTGGATGCCAGTTAAGCTTTAAATTTTGGACTAAATTGCAATATATGAAAAAAAATTAGAATCAATCGAAAGTTCATGTATTTTATGCTAACATTTAAAAGTCATGGTCAAAATTGGAATTCGCCAAAAGTTTGTGAATTTTGGCGCTATTTGCCCTATTTTTAAATACTCCTCCGTCCACAATCCCTCGATCAATAATATCATTGTCACTTTTATCATTTTGATCCGTTCAAAATATTTTTGTCACTTTCATTTGTAATAGTAGGATCCACATACTCCACTCACAATAATAGTGGAACTCAAACTCCACTCATAACAATTATCAACTATTATCAACTACTACTCACAACTTTCTTAAAACGTGTGTCATCACAAAGTGACAATGATATTATGGACGGAGTGGATAATAAATAATACATTTTCCCCTTACTAAATGTAATAGATTTAAAAAAAAAAAAAAGATGAATAAATATAAGAATATATGATCTATAAAAATGTTAATAGGTCGAATATATATTCAAGTTGTACCATTTCTCAAATTAATATTCTATCAGTTCCAATTCAATAGGTCACAAGGCTTAGACATGAATGTTAGGAAACAAATAATTTATAATAAAACAGAAGATAGAGAATAACTTTTTTGAGAATATATTTTTCAAAAAAATTAGAGAGATAAATGAATACTTTTTTAAAATGAGAAGAAAGATAATTATGTCTGAGCGACAATGACATATATTGTAAATAATTAGTTATGTAAAATTATTTATTATGTATTAATTTTCTATTTTGAAAAATGGCCTATTGAATTAGGACGTTTAAATAAGGAAATGTGATATATTAAATTGGGACGGGAGGAGTATTACTTTAAAATTATACTCCAATATTAATCAGGTCCAAATTAATCAAGTCCAAGTTATAAATCTTGATAACAACGTACAAAACACACCTTGTTATACCTATCGACAAATTAAATAGCAATAAAGTTTATAAAATAACTATGTAAGTTTAAAATTTTCTTTAAAAATGATTGAAATCTTATGAAAATATTGGTTTTTTGACTCAGGCGTGACTTAATTAGGTCATTCATACTATAAGACAATCTCCAATTTGAAATTATTTAAAATTAATTTTAATGTTAATTTTATAAAGAAAGTAGAAATAAATGTCATAATTTATGCATAAAATCAAATTAAACAATTAAACGCCCATTAGCTCCTCGATTAACCATTACTAATTTTTAAATTAAAATTTTTTCATTGTGTTAATGGTGCGAGTTGACCAAATAATGAAGTGAAATCAACTTTCTCTCTTTCCTTGTCACTGCTGATCTTGTACTTCAGTTCAAAGTTCTCTTTCACGAGCTTTTTGATATCTGTATGTAGAATAAGTGACAACAATTAGTTGAAGCTTATCCTTCAGATGTCCAATCTCATGCTGAGCTTGTTTGTGCAAATTGAGCAGGTTTTCATGTTCAAACATGATTTGCTCAATCTCTTTCTTTTTAGGGGTGGTTCTCCTTGAGTTTGCATTATGTTCAGAGATAATAACAGTTTTAGATATAAGTTTAAACTGAAGTTTGGAAGTTATCTCTGACTCATTTAGCTAGTAATCAAGATCAGTAAAGCAACTGTCGGAATTGCTGAATAAAGAGATTTTTGGTTGGGCTGACAAAGAGATTTTTGCCTTCATTACCTAAGCTTGATGATTCCTTGGATGACTTGTTGATCCCAAGGTTTGACTGCGATTTTCTAGATAGAATCTTTTGTATTATCTGAGCGTTGATTCCATCTTTTCAAATCGCTCGACCATGAGATCGTATACTTTATGCAGTGTCTCCGGGTGTTTCCTTTTTAATTGGTGAACTTTTAGTTGGATGATTTAGAGTAGCGTTCACCTGAAAGAGGGTTCAAAATTTGCATGATAAAATCGAATTCTTCATGCTTTGCATATTAATTTGAATGCCAATATGTGATTAGATTTAGAGTTTTAAAGCGACAGTCTTGATGCTCTTATTTTCTTAAAAGCTTTTTTCTATTAATATCATGTTCGGGTCTTTTATTATATTTCCAAAACTTAATTATAAAGTTGGCCCAATAATTTGTAATTGTTGGGCTTTTAAATGAAATTTTATACGGTCTTTGAATTTTATTTTTGGACCAAATCATATCAATGAATTGGGTTTTTATCTTTTTTATTACTAAGAGAATGACAACTATTATATCAGTTGAATTATGCAGTTGCAAAAGCCACTTCCTTCTTGATTAATCTGGCAAATAAAGGAGAGCATAAAGTCAAATTTTTGTTCGAAAAGTGAAGTTTAATTAAACGGAAGGGGGTTCTTGTACTCCCGAATTCAATTGTTTTACAAACCGATTGTCTCCTAACTCCTAAGTCTAAGTCGGAGAAAATAAGTCCAAATCTTTAAGGGAGAAGTAGTAAATAGTCCCTTATCATACAACTATCATATACCTACCATATTTACCTCCCTATCTTTTAATTATGGGCTGTCACCATCTCATAAAAAGTGCAAAATTCTCCATGTTCTTGACGGACACTTAACATCATTAAATTTTTTTTTTCTTATTTCACTATAATATTTGTTAAGCAAAATGCACTATTACAAATATTTCTACGCAAACCTCAACCTTAATTAATAATTAACAATTATCATTAAATATAAATTTGCATTTTTTAGAACAATCGACGAATACCCAAAGATTAAAATATGCTCATGCAATTGCTTCTATTTATTTATCCAAGAAGCAGGATCCATTGACCATGATATCCAAATGGTATGATAGAGAAAAATACGTAAAAGCTTATGAGCACTCAATCTTACATATTTTAATCTTTGCGTACTCGTCGATTGTTCCAAAAAATGCGAATTTATATTTAATGATAGTTGTTAATTATTAATTAAGGCTGAGGTTTGCGTAGAAATATTTGTAGCAGTGTATTTTGCTTAACAAATATTATAATGAAATAAGAAAAAAAAATTAATTAACGGTGCTAAGTGTCCGTCAGGAATAGGGGGAATTTTTCACTATTTATGAGATGTTGAGGGGCTAACATCCCACAATTAAGAGATATGGAGGTAAATGTGTTAGGGGATTGTATGATAGGGGAACATTTACTACTTCTCCCAATCATTAAATAGGCTAAAATCCTATATTTATAGTTATAAATATAATTATTTGCTCTCAAAACAGAACAAACATAAAATCATAAAATAAGATTTTTTGTGAAAGTAGTGTGGGTGAGGCGTCTTTTTTTTTAGCGATTTGTTGGGAACCTTGTGGAATATCCTAACCCTTGTTTTGATGATACCAAAATTCATAGGTCTTAATTGTAATAGACTAGAATTGTTTTGAACTCAAGTGTTAGAGTTCGTTTCTAGTTTAGCTTGCTGTGTCGAAGACTGAAGACTGAAGACTGAAGAACGAAGGACTGAAGACTGAAGACTGCAGATACCAACTGAAGTATCAGTCGAAGACTGATTACTTAATGCGCGCAATGGACTGATACTAAAGTCAAGTATCAGTTGAATATTCCTCCTCGGACTGATCTTCCAACGTTCAGAGGAAGCCACGTACTCACAAAGTACAGCCGCATTAAATGCAGAGATCTCAGGATCTTATCTCTGCAGAGGTCATTCCTATCTGGTGGTTACTTTTCAGAGACGTCACATCTCCTGTCCATCAAAGAGAGCCGTTTCCACCCAGACAAGGAACCTCGAAGATTGAAGCCTCAGCCCAAATTCGAATTGCTCTTCAACGGAAGAAATCTCGAGGACGATCTACGCCAACGGATCTATTCAAGAGTTCTTCTACAAATAGCGCTCGAAGATCACTTCAACCTTCACCGATTCAACGACATAAGCTGAAGCTCTGCCGAAATTGCTACTCAGCCTAAAGCTTAATCTCCCCAAAGCTTGAATCGAAGAAGAGAATTCCAAAGCCAAAATCAGTCACTGCTGATTACACACATTCTCTTAGACCTTAGGCAAACCTCTGTTTACCTAGAAGCCAAAGGTCAAACTTGCTTCAAAGAACTTGTTCTTTGTAAGTATAGTTGGCACTCGTTCAAACCTCCCCCCATAAGAGTGTTTGAGTGTTTCGGAGTTCAGGAAGGTACTCTGACTCTGAGTGATAAGTCTTAGCACGGGTTGTGTTGAGCAGAGAAATCCGACGCGAGTGAAGCGTGGGTACCGAAGAAGGGTTTTCTTTAGTGGTACGGTTGTGTGCACCCGGCAAGCACACGGTTTGGTTTGCAGTGCACCTGTTAAGCACTTGCGGAGTGGATTATTGGTCTGATCAACCAACCGTGGATGTAGGAAAGGGTTTTTTCCGAACCACGTAAAAGTCTCTGTGTTGTTTATAGTTTTCAGTTTTACATTCTTACTTGTGTTATTTCAATTGATAAACTGAACACTGATTAACTGCAAAGAGAAACCTAAAAACCAACAACGTGCTCCACCGAGGCTATTGAGAAACTAAGTTTAATTTCCGCTGCGTATGATATCAGTCTGACTGATCTATCTTCTGATAGTCAGGAAGAGTGTTATCATCTCTGTTTTAGCAAACACGACTGAAGCCCTTACTTGCATCAGTTAAGTTCCAGCAACTTAACTGATAACTCTTTACTGAAGAGCTTTCAGTATCAGTCGTTAACCCTGTTTGGTCAAAACTGATTTCTGTTAAACATGCGTCTTTGTTTGCATGTAAAGTTTCGTTTTGATCTCTGACTGAGATCCCTCTGTTTGAGGATTGTTTAAAAATAGCCCATAGGTGTATTCCCCCCCCCTCCATACACCTATTCGAGACCCTCAGGACCTAACACGATTACTTTCGAAGATGGTCGTCCATCCAACGTCGAAGATTGAGCGGGATAACAGTCCAAAAAATTAAGTTAGAGTCAATTTTTTTGCAGAAAATCAGCTTATGGCAGTCTCCGTACAACGACCATAACTTCTTTCACATAATTCCGATTTAGATGAAACAGGTGGCCACAAAAAACTCTTTCAAAAATGAAGAAGTCATATTTCTTACAGAACACGATGGGAGATGGTTTGAGAGGTAAAACAGGGTGTCAAAGTCTGCTGACCTGTCCGACGATTAATTGATGAATTCATTGCGAATTCTTCAGGTATTTTTAAACCCCTATGTGCAGTAATTAAACTAATAGAAGCTTGCTAGACTTGATCGATGTATGATGAATTTAGATAATCTAAGAGACGATCCTCGAACAAAGTGAATGTTAAATGAATTTTAATATTCCTATGTAGGCATGGGTTGACTCAGTCGGGTCCCCCATGTCTAGCACCCAAGTAACACCAAACACTGTTAAAATGCATATTATCAGGATCCCAGGCTTACTATTAAAGTATTTTGGATTTATAGTATCCGTTTCTTAAAGTGTTATTATATTTTATAAGCATGCATGCATTTCACTAAGATAAAGTCTTTAAACTTGTTTTAAAGATAAATTACATTAACTTCACTGAGTGCCTTAGTACTGAGCCTAAGTTTATTTAAATATTTTCAGATTAATGAGGAGTCGGCTGCAACAGGGGGCGTGTGGTGGTGGTAGTCGTAATTCTTAGCAAGCGAGTCAAAGTCGTATTCGACAAAAGTTACATTATATGGACTCATGTCATTTGATTGAGTTCACTATCAGTTCTTGATAACGCTCACTTTTCCATGATTTTTAATGTTCTTATGATGTCAATTTTATAAGGAATGGAATGATTGATGATTGTTTTATGCTTATATTGTTTTATCATAGGAAATATGATACTTGCTTGAATTTTGATGGAATTTACAGAAATTTAAAAGTTTTATTTGTAGATATGGTCTTAATGAAAGTTGTATATCACCTCGATAAGAGTTCATGAGCGCACACGAATCGTAAATTGAAATTCAGATGAGGGAGATATGGCCAAAACAAGAAAGTCGCGCACAGTTGCATAACGACGGCGACCCGGGCGGCGATCGCCGGGTAGGTCGCCGGACACGCTGCTTTCTTCGCGTTTTTTGCGGATTTTTGGGCTTTTATTAGTGTTTTCGAGTTCTATACTGTATTTTTACCATATGTTTATATTTAGGTCTTTTTCTTGACCTATTTGACAACTCTCTTCACCTCACCTCTCTCTTCTCTCTTTTTTTCATATTTTTTCAGTTTTAGGCTTAGAATTTTATTGATTTCATAGATTAGATTCATTTTTTGCAATATTCAAGTTTTCAGCTGTTCTTTGGTTTTATCTATTTTATTTATTTTTATTGCTTTCTTTCTTATTATGTTTTTATTTTCTTTTATTATATCTGGCTAGTTCTTTTTCTGATTCTAGGGTTTGTATGTAGTTGATTGAATTTATGTGATTGATTTATTGATACATTTTTTCCTTTCATTTTCTTATTCACAATTCTTGCTGCCTGTTTCTTGTGGATTATCTGGCCAATAATTTGCATGTCTAATTATTCAATTTGAGACTTAGCGGAGATAACTGTTTAATGGATTCAGAACTGTGAGATATGATTTTAACCTTGAGACCTAGCGGAGATAAGTGGATCATAAGGAGCTATTCTTGTGAGATTTTGATAGTTCGTAGATTTTCTTGAGATCTAACGAAAATAGAGAATTTACTAATCTACTATCATAAACTGCTCTAGCAAGAGTGTATGGTTATTTATGTGATTTCTCACCATAACTGGATTAAAATTGACAATTAGGATTAATAGGTTAATTGTGTGAATTTTATCAACAAAATTACATCCCTAGAATCAGTATTTTATTTATCTGATTTTTTTTTTAGTATAATATTTATATTCTCCACCTTATATTTGTGTTTTTGCCTTAATATTGCTAGAGAGTTATTATGATTACTTAGAGTATTTTTGCTTATCAGTCCTTGTAGATACGATACTCGATTGCTATATATGCTACAATCACACCGTGTTAGTTGCGGTATTTTGTTGCTAATAAATTAGTGATCAGTTCTTTAATTAAACCTTGTTTATTTTGATGCCCTGCATGACAATTGAAACAATTTTATTTTCATGAAGCCAATTGAACAATCGAGTTGCCTTGTGCACTCAACTCCCTTTTATTTTAGATACCTAAGATTTGGCCGGAGTCTTCGTACTCCATATCAAACATGGTTTCCTTGAGCAATCGATAAGAGTAGTTAGGTTAATTATTTCTGCTAATTAACCTAGTTCAGCAGAGTATTTAGGCTAATTATTTTCACTAATTAACCTAGTTCAGTAAAGTAGTTGAGTAATTATTCTAGATTAAGGAACCCAGAGTCCATGTGTCAACCCCTAAAAAATCTACAATGTTTCCGATTGATAGTTGATTTTCTCGTATGTAACCAGGTGTGAGTCGTTGAGTATTTATAATCGTGAATTTTGAATAGATCTGTTTGAGAGGCATCTTCAAAATCTAGGCTTTAGATTAACTTGAAAACTTTCCATTTGACTCATTATTGGAAAAATTCTATGTTTCGAAGATGTCAGAATCCAATGATATCAAAACCCCGATGACGATCAAACTAGCTGATGGATCAGGAAAGTTCCAAACTAATATTCAGTAAGCTGAATTCTACGTCAAAGACAAAGAAGACTTAAAAAAATTCTATGAAGACTTAAAGACTGATAGAAGTTCCATCGAAAGAGATTATCCCAGCTGAAGAATAAGTCTCGACAGGAAAAAGAGAAGACCCAATAGATGTGCAAATCTAGTTGAGAACAAAGAAACAACTGCTCAAATATTCCAGCTGACTTTCAATATACTGACATGGACCCCACTGTAGATCATCCGTACCTGATAAACTGCGAAGCAAAATTAGAAGTTGCAGAGTTCATAGTACGAAGTTGCAGGACTCGACAACGACATGTCTAAAGCAGTCTAACCGGAAGAATTTAATTGCCAACAGATCAAAATTAAAGAAGAGTCTTTCCAATAGTTCTATTCAACTCCCTTATCTAAATACAACGGAAGGTCAAAATCAAAGTATTAGAATTGTTGTGCATTTGATTTCTCAAGCCATCAAGGCAATCATTTAGACAACAGTAAAATTTTGAAGAGGAACTCGATCTACATTGTAATATTCCAAGTTCATACTTGTGAATCAATATTTAGTTCCTAGCTAGGCATCTCTTCATTGTACTCCCTCCGTCCCACTAGACTTGGCACACTTGCCTTTTTTGTTTGTCCCACTAGAATTGACACTTTCCTAAAATAGTATGTGGTCCCTACTTTCTCTACTCACATAAAATAAGTGGACCCTACCTACTTTACACTCTTAACCCTTTATTCTTAATCTCCGTGCCCAACTCAAAAGTGCCAAGTCTAGTGGGACGGAGGGAGTAATATCTTTTGCCTAGATTTTGAACACACTTAAATACCCTTATGTTCTTCAATGTAATAGTGTGTTCAATTAGTTGGAGAACAGCTAAAAATCTCTCACCCCTTGTAAAAGATTGGTGGAGTAAGAAGGTGTTCGATGAGTATCTACTTGTGAGTAGTCTGAAAGTTGATAGAAGATATAGAAGCAAACCGTTCAAAATGCTTGAAACGGTCACGGACGTGTAACCCGTGGATCAGCTTAACGAAACTAGCTGGTCGATTGACTTGCAACCTAAAAATAAGGAATCTTAAAGTGAAGTGGATTCCCCTATTCAACAGGGTCGTGGATGTAGGAGCAATTGGGTCTGAACCACGTTAAACCTTTGTCTGCTCTACTTTGAGCTTTACACATGGCAAACATATGTCTATCATACTTAAGCGTACATCTTATCTACATTATCTTCTTCTGATTTGGTGAGTTAGTTCCATTGGATATTGATTAAACTAAACTCACGATAAGCTGATAAGATAGACAAAGAGATTTTCACAAAGTGATTCTAACCACCACATTCCTCACAGAATAGTTACCGGTCCAACTGATCATCTTACAAGTAGGCAACATGATTGATAACTGAAGACTTAGTGTGAACAAGATTATCTGGAACCTATTCAGTCTACTTAGTTAGCTGATTATAATCAACATCAACTGACTCATTATCAGTTGAACCTGTTCCTCATAAACAACTCTAAACTACAACAAAAAAGTTATAATTTATGTATCCCCCCATACACCAATACATACTCGCTCGGGACCAACACTCGTCAAACATAGCTTTCAACGTTTTACAACATTGTACACTGTCTTATGAAAAGGTTTCACTTGTTCTATCATGTCAATGGATATTGCGGGATACGCCTTATTTGTCTCCGCATAAAAGCTTCAATTGGTCCTGAGTTAACTCCATCTTCAAACAATAGATATTGCATTGAGTTGGTTTTTTCAAGGTGTAGACCATATGTTAAACGACTGATTCCGTAAGGTGTTTCCAGTTTAGGTCAAATCTTCTAGCATCGTGTTTCTATTGATCTTCTGAAGTTTAACTTACACTGAGATGTTTATTATCAGCAAGTCTGGAGTTCATAGGGCTTCTAATCTTCATGCACATTCAGTAGACATTGCCTACTGATCTTTCAGCTGAAACCTATAAACAAAATATGCACACTCTCTAACAGGTGAGTTACTTTCTACAAGGTTACAACAAAAGTTCATCACCAGGGGTTTTGGAATGTTTTCCCAACAGTACCACTTAACTTCATTATTGTACCTTAACTTAACCAAGTGGTAGAATTTAGTATAACGGACCGTATGAGCTCCTTATATTACCCTAAATAGATACAATATCCTAATACAAATTACCAAGTGTTGTACATGCACTGTTGTCACCCAAGATAGAGAGATATTGAGTTCAAACTAACTTTCCCCCGTAGTAGTCAAAGTGACGTACAGACACGCATACACACTTGTCACTTTGTGAGGTATAAGATTACTGACAATCACCGAGATCTATAGTTATTGTTTTTAGGTCTATTAAGAATAACACATCTTACTATGGTCCTGAATACATATTAATGTATCAACATAAATAAATAATCAAGGCAAGTCATTTACTTATTACACGTCAGTCTAAATCGATAATTCGTCCTTGAATTATCTTAGTTATGATTTAGTTTTTATTATCTCATAAAGGTTAATCCAATCATATGATCTTTGTGTCATATGTTACTCACCGTATAATTTACTAATATAATAAGATAATTGAAAAAACATACGCAATTGTAAATAACTCAGATGGGAGAATAAATAGTGGTACAGTAACATTGTATACAATCATAAAACTTCTTGCTCATAGTATACGTACAAACCCAACAACAACAACAACAACAACAATCACACAAATGTTCTCAAAAGACTTAAAAAGAGAGTTCAGAATGATATCGATCTTGGTCTCGCCTTCAATATCCCCACTCATCAGGTCAAGCTATCTATGAGGTAAGTCATGTGCATGACCTGATCGGGTATTGAGGTAAGCCATTGATCATCTTACAAGCTAAGATTTATCTCATCAAGTTAAATCGGGCAGCTCTATCTGATTGCCCATAAACATCTTTGAGATTCAACAAGATGCTAACAACATCGTCCATTCTCAAGTTTTGGAGTTGCAATCTCGGTGACACAGTGTTCATGATATATCATTTCACTATAGTATCTAACTTATGACACCTCTTATGAGTTTCTCGGTCTTCATCGACTAACTCATTAGTTATAGGTGGCGGACTTGGAGCATTGAGAACAAACATGAGCTCTTCGATGACAAGGATATATACTTCAAGTTCAAGTTGTGTTTTCATTCAATTGAAATATGTCTCGCTGTTAATTATTATTATTATTATTATTATTATTATTATTATTATTATTATTATTATTATTATTATTATTGTTATTATTAATGTAAAAAGTTACTCTCTCCGTCCCGCCGAGCTTGAGGCGTTTTTCTTTTGGGCACGGAAATTAAGGAGTTGTTGTTTAGTTATTTAACTATGTTTGTAAATTTGTGATTAACTAATTATTTATATAATTAATTATTTTAAATATAAAATTTAAAGTAATTAGATCTGAAATTTAATTAAAATATTAAAATTATTTTAATTATGTTTTATTTTAAAATAATAAAATTATTTTAAATATAAAATTTAAATTAATTAAATCAGAAATTTAATTAAAATAATAAAATTATTATAAATATAAAATTTAAATTATTGAAGTATGACTATTAAAATGTTCTGATTTTTTGAGAAATAAGAATTATATGGGATTGATTAAAGAAAAATAAGGGGTGCAATTAATTTTGTTAAGCGTTTTAAATTACTTAAGTTTTGTCAAAAAAGGAAATTATTCAAATTCGGTGGGACAACCCGAAAAGGAATACGATTCAAGTTCGGTGGGACGGAGGGAGTAGAATCTTAATATTTTTTCAGATTAAATATTAAGAGGAAGCATAATCTTTTATTAGAAAAAAGTACATATTTATTATTATTATTATTATTATTATTATTATTGTTATTATTATTATTTTGAATACCCTCTCGAAAATCATTTACAATCAACGTATTAAAAATTGTTTAGTAGGGTAAGATACGTGGCGTAATTTTTGATGATTAGTGGTGGTCGATTTTCAGTTTTTTAAGAAAAAATTCAAGTGACTAGAGAAAATGACCGGGCCTCAATTGCTTAGATTCTCAGATTTTAAATGATGATTAAGATATCTATCCACTTTAGCGGAGAATATGTTAACCAATGGCGGCTACACTATGCATATAATTAGGGCAGTAAAGAAATCAAGCGCACCGAAGAGGAGGAAGTAGCCATTACACATCGCTAATCTACAATACCCACTTAGACGTCATTTCGAACTATTCGGAGTTCGGCTTGAAAAAAGTTCGTTCAAATTCATTTAGAGAAGTTTGATAAATAAATAAATTAAACTTGAGCTTAGTAGTATTCGGTTCATTAATTCGTGAACATGTTCGTCAAGTGATTCAACTTGAAAAATATAAATTATTAATAGACACAACTTATATTTATCCAGTAAAATTAATAATAATTGTATTAAATCTCTAATTAATTTTGGTTGTTATAAGAAAATAATTAATATATTTATTATTTTGAATCAAATAATCAATATTTTAAATATAAATATAAATTTAGAAAAATCGTTTAGGCTCGATTAGACTCGTGAGCCTCAAAGTATTCGGTAAGTAAAGTTCGGGATTCGGTTCGGTTCGATTCGATTAAGTCAAGTGGGATGAACTTCATTTAAGTTGAAATTAAGACCATTACCAAAATCGCTTGATATGAGCTACAAATTTCTATATCAATTTTTCATTCTGACATCGATTTGGCTCTGAAGTTCGAACAATCATGGACCCTTAATTTCACGACGTAAAACTGATGCCCGATTGAAAAATTGGTTTGTGGGTTATGTAGTTCAAGGAGATTGCAGTCGTGGTGATCAATAAGATAGAATTATTCATAAAAATAACAGTCTTTGTGTTGATTTATAATTTTGTATACGTTAGGGTGTAATTGTTACAAAGTTCAAATGTTAATCGTATAAATTGTTTTTTTTTTAATATATTTGTATACTAACACCATACACATTCTCTCTAAAGCATAATTAATTTTATAGGTCCCTTCTTAAAAATAAAAATTAATACATGATAAACACATCCACATCATTCACTATTCACACAAAATATCATTATGATTTTATGACTCACAAATAATTATCTCTCATTTTATTTAGAAAATAATATATTCCTTTCTCATTTCTATTTTTTTGACAAAGATACTATCACACCATAATGAAAGTTATTTTCTCTCTTCCATTTTATTATAAATGATTTATTTCTTAACACTAATATTCAAGCTTTATGACCTATTGAATTGAGATAGATAAAATTCTATTTTGCATTTTTAAAAATATATCACAAAAATTTGTGTAAGATCGTTTTATAGGTCAAATTCATAAGACGAATCAATATTTGGAACAAAATTCATATTCAATGACATATTTGTAACTCTGATATTTAATTACAATATTTGGAACAAAATTCATAAGATCGTTTTACAATTCTTAACTTGTAACTAATATTTATACACATAATACACAACCTATTGTATATAGTTTTGAGGTTTTTTTTTTGATCGGGCAAAGTCATGTTAGATGTTAGTAATTAGTTCCCCATCCACTCCAAGAACCACCTTATCTCTCCATTCACCAAATCCACCTTATATCTCCAATCTCCAATTCGCTCCCAAGAGGGATCGAATCCGGGTCACTTCAACTTAAGTGAGGATCCGGTGGCCAGTAGGCTAAGCCCCCTGGTTTATATAATTTTGAGGTGATCTTGGATACAATTAAATGTACCGTACGATCGAATTAACTTGTACTCAGGTCTTAACCCGTATTCCTATTCGAACACGCATCATGATTCAAATCGTGTAAATGACACTATTCACAAATAACACTGCATGTAATTGACACCATTCTGTTATACAAATGACATTGCGTATAAATGACACTATAACATTGTAAATGACAGTGTGTATAATTGACACTATTCAGAAATACAAATGACACTTGCTATAATTGACACTATAAGATTGTAAATGACACTATAATATTTTAAATGACACTATAATATTGGAAATGACACTAAAATGTTACAATGTCATTTATATAACGAATAGTGTCAATTTTTTTTTTGATAAGGAAAGTAAATATTATAGAACGATAAGGCACCAGTAGTACCAAGAAGATTACAAAATCATCGGGGATTTTGTAATTACAAAATCAATTATAGGTAGTGTCATTTGTATAATCAAATAGTGTCGTTTACACGATTTGGGTCAAGATGCGGGTCAGGGTTTGGGTGCGGGTCAATCCAGTTGTACCCAAATTTTTGTGTATAAAATAAAACATCATTTATACGATTTTCTATTATAAAAAATCCTTCCATATTTTGGGACTTTTGCTTGCAAGGAAAAGCATACAGTTGAGATTTGAGAGGCACTTCCACCTTCATTAATCATGAATCTCACGAGATCCACTTGACAACAAGACATGGCTAAAGCACATCCCCACTCTACTAGTTTACTCATTTTACACAAATCTAAAAATGAAATAAACAATCTTTACCAGATTTTCTGAAAACTTTTCAGTATTTAATTTGTGGATTTAGCTTTAACACATTAAAAATGATTTTTTTATTTTTATTTTATTTGGCAAACGACTTTGAGTGGTAGACGGTGCAGATTTTCTTGGTTTTGATTATGCCTAAGTAGGACTTGAGCAGTCGAGCGTGCTGATTCAAAACTAAATAAATATGGGGCCACCAACTATATACGAACCAACTAAAACCCAAGACTTCATTATTTCATACGACATAATCTATATATAATATACTCCATATAATAGCAAAATAAATCTTATCCTACGTGGTAAATCATTCTACGTGTATTTAATCACGATCACAATTATTAACAAATAAGTAATTGACGCAAATATAGATAAATCTTATAAAAAGAAGAATTCTTTAACAAATCAACTAATCTTATATTTCATCTATAAAAAAGTGTATAATTAATTTTATTTCTCAAGCTTTCAAGTGTATATATATATATATATATATATATATATATATATATATATATATATAGGGGTGGGCTACCGTGAGAGCACATCCTAAAATAAGAAATAAGAGCAATTTTTAATGTATGAATTTTATGTAGAACACGTATGAATTTGTTGTATAAATGTATGAATTATGAAAAATAAATTTTTGCTACATTTGGGATTCGAACTCAGGACCATAAATCCATCCAACAGGATTATGAATCAACCGTAGATCTTGATGATCTAAGGGCTGAAAATAATTCTTATTTTATATCTTAAAAATGCTCTTATTTTAGCCCTTCCCTATATATATATATATATATATATATATATATATATATATATATAAGTGCAATTATTTTATAGTTAAGTGCAAATGCTAATATTAATTTATGCAGAGGACGAATACTATCTAGATATTCCGTATAATGCATCTCGCATGAGCAAAATAAATAAATTGATACCGAGAGAGTTCTTAGCATTCAAGATATAAGATAGAAAAAAAGGACAACAAGTACTTTTTGTTAGACAATTGCTTCAACAATTTATAGTGGACAGGTATACCATGATGAAAATGCAACTGTTACAATTAATCTGTCATATTCAGTCAACCCATAGGTCAGAAAAATATGAATTATAAATAATTTGAAAAGCAAGGGAAATATTGCTAATAAAAAAAAAATCACCTTGCATGGTGAATTCGAAGTGCTTAAAAATATATCCAAAAAAATCATATTTTAATAAAATAAAATGTTACAAAATTATATAATAATAGATCCTCGTCGAATTTTGACGGGCCACTTACTAGTATAAAATAGAAGAAATAAAAAATCAGGGGGTGTCTTTGTAGAAACTGACCCTTGATATCAATAAAAAACTAATCATATATGGTTGATTTAATTAATTAACTTATGATGCTTGCTTTCCGATTAAAATTTGAGGATGTCCAATTAAATGCTCGAGCAATCAATGATAAGTGAGTTGGGTCATTGGGTGCAGAGTAATGCTAAATAGCCACATTGTGGCCACCCACACACTAGTATAATAAGGAAAATCTTGATTTATTTAATTTATTTTTTAAAATAAAAATAAGATTTAGTTATTTTATCATATTCTCTACATTGTAATTATTTTTTTGTAATTTTTTGGTAATTTTTTTATTTTTATTAAAAATAAATTAAAAATAAAAAATGCAAAAAAATTTTAAAAAAAATAAGTACAATGTAGAGAATATAGTAAAATAACTAAATCCTATTTTTATTTTAAAAAATAAATTAAATAAATTAAGATTTTTCTTATTATATTAGTGTGTGGGTGGCCACAATGTGGCTGCATAGATTTATTGTTGGGTGCAAGGGTGGAGTATTTAATATGTGGAGTATTAAATATCTTCCACCAATAAATAGACTTCACTTTTTCTACCTACAATCAGATGGATTTTATTGCGCGGAGGAGTATGTAATTCAGATCAATCATCATTGTGACTTGCAACTTGAGTCATTTTATTAATTTTCACAAATAGTTATTTCTCTTGAATTTCCAGATAATTGGGTGTTGTTGGAATTATTTTTGTTCTTGGAAATTATTTTGAATAAGGATAGATTCTTTCGGATCAAATTGATCCGAGTTAATGAAGGCAAAAATAGTCTTAATATTTAAACTAAAAATGTATTTTATTTTAAATGTCCCTAATGAAATTTTAAAATATTGAAAATGCTAAATGTAATATATTCATGAACATAGATTTAATTGTCTTTTCATTTTTCTAGGTCATCAATTGAATTCATGATTTTTGCTTAATACATTTTCGGTTTAGTCAATAAGTGCCTTTTCATTATTTGTAGCTAAGCCAACGTTTCATATTCTTAAATTTATTTCAAATTAATCTCCTTAATTCATGAACATTCTTTACTTTTTTATTTTTAAATAATTTGTTTTTTTTGTTTGACATTTTTGTTTATTTTAAATTTTTTTGTAACATATTTTTATTTAAACACCCAAAATCACTATAAAAAACATTTCAATTTATAAATTAAAATGCTTATAAATAATTAATATAATATCAGATATTATTCTTAAAATAAACTTCTTTACATAAATCATTATGAGTTATGTGTTGTGTACTTTTCAACATCATTTTGATTTTCTTCTTTCCATGAGATCATAATAATTCGGAACACTACTAATAATATAAAAAGTCGTAAAAATATGATATAATATATATTACACCCTCCGTCCCACGAAGCTTGAGCAATTTCTTTCGGCACGAGTTTTAAGTGATTATTATTTTGTGTGTTAAGTGTTGTAGGTGGAAAAGTGAAAATGTTAATAAAAAGAAATTTTTTTGCAATATAAGGAAAGTACTCAAGCTTCGTAAGAAGTGTAATTTTTATATATATAAGGAGAATTTGAGTTTACTAATTTTAGTTCTAGTTTTTAAATATTTACTATAAGTAATTTTTTTAATATGACGAAAAATCGTGTGAGACTAGGCCTATTCTAATCTCCAATGAAATTATGAATAATTAAGGAGAACTTGAGTTTACTAATTTTAGTTATAGTTTATTAAGTACCATTATAACTTATTCATTTTCAATTATAAAATATTTTAATGATAATTTATTTTTTGGTGAATATATTTGGAAGATGACTATCTTAGGGGTGAGCAAAATACCCAAAATCTGAATATTTGATCCGAACCAAACCGAAATTTAATATTTGGTTCGAATTTTTCGGATCAGATCGGAAAGATAGTTTTAAAATTCAAAAATATTCGAAGTCTGAATTATATTTATAATATAAATATTATTGTAATATTATATATAAATATAATATACTCCCTCCGTCCCCCAAATAACTTCTTATTTTTCTTTTTTGGGACGTCCCCCAAATAACGTCCTCTTTCTTTCTTTCCATTTTTGGATAACTTTTTTTTTTTTGATCAGGAAAAGATTATATTAAAGCAAAAAGAAACGGTACCAGAAGTACCAAAGAAGACAAACAACATCACAACAAAGTAGAAAAAAAAGAGAGAATGGGTCGCACACTGACAGCACAAGGAAGAAGAAGAAACTCGAGATCAGCCATGAAGGCTCACAGCCCCAAACCACTAATAATATTTATTTATTTTTACTTTTCACTTTTTGCCACTCTCAATACTAATTATAACACATTTTCACAACTTCCAATAATAATTATAACATTTTTTCTCCATTATCAATACGCTTTACAACTTTTCCTTAAAACCCGTGTCGTCCCCAAAGAAGAAGTTATTTCAGGGACGGAGGGAGTATATATATATATATATATATATATATATATATATATATATATATATATTACTCCATCTATCCACCAATTCGTATCCTAGGGGAAGGGGACACGAGTTTTAAGAAAAAGTGTATTGTTTATTTGTTTAGTGGAGAAGGGGACCCACAATTAATAAGTATACTTACCTAATGACATTATTTAACATTAAAAGTACTGGGTCCCTCAATGGCATATGTGCAAATAAGTGTAAAATATAAGGGTAGTAATTAAGGAAATGTTTACTAAAAATAAGTAGGACACAAATTGGTGGACGGAGGGAGTAATTCTTAAATAGTTAAATATTTCTAAATTCTAACCCTACACTCTCATCTTGGTTGATTATAATTAATGGTTTGTTAATTAGAACCTTAATTCGATCATAATTATCTAATTGGTTAAGTTTATATATATTTCAGAAATTTTTAGTTTTTAGATTTTTTTTCCGCATATTTTCAATTTTTTTTCACATTTTAGATTTTTTAGGTTCGGATCGAATTTTATCCGATTCTTTTGAATTTTCAAATTCAGATTTTCAGTTACTATGGTTCGAATAGGATTGAATTTTAGGAAAATTTTAAATTTTCGGATTAGATTGGATTAGGCAAAAATCCGATCCGAAATCTAAATACTCGCCCTTATCTATATACATCGTGTATACATGTAATCAAGCGCAATTCAATTGGTAAAATATTTTTTGTCCAACTTTAATCGATGGATCGAGTAATGTGTTCTTGCGTTGTGAAATCAAAAAAAAAATCATGTATATATGCAAGGACGACGGTTTGTGCAACTTAAAAAATTTTATTTCTTTATTAGAAGTTTAAAAATATAAAAGAAATATAAATTAATTATATTTTAGGCATGGTAACAAAAAATCATAAATTTTTTCTTAATACAAGATTCATGCATGTCAAAATAAAAAGATTCGTGCATGTTGAGAAGATTCACCAATTTAATTCACACTATAAGTTAGTCAAAATTCTCATTGAAAATACAAAAATATTTAATGAATTAATGTTCCCAATATATACATATATATTTAATTGATATATTAAAATTATAAAATAAAAAATAAAAAATAAAGGGTAAGAATATCTTTTTATATTGAAATGTAATAAATTTTCATATTTGATTCAGATCAAATTGATCCAAATAGCTCGATCCTTTGAATAATAAGTTATAACTTGAAATATTATTATTATTATTATTATTATTATTATTATTATTATTATTATTATTATTATTATTATTATTATTATTATTATTATTATTAGAATTATAATTCTTTCTTATCATCTTTATTCCTTATCTTATGAGGAGATATACATAGAATACAACCAACAGACGATGAAGCGTAGTCTGTTGGTAAGACGCTTCCCCTCCAACCAATAGGTCGGGGAGCGTCCTCCAACCAATAGGTTGGGGGTTCGAGTCACCTTAGGAGCTAGAGTGTGAGTGGGTTTTTTCCTTTCTTTGGTTGTAACAAATTTAAAAAAAAAATATAGAATACAATATTTATATTTATCAAAACTATATATTTTTGTTTATATTTGAAGAATTTAAAACCTACGAGAAATACTAGAGCTTTGATCACTTTTATACTAATCCATAAAAAACAAAAAAAGAACATTATATTTCCTTAGTAGATCACGTGTAGGATACTTCTAGCATGAAATTATCACATCAAACCCCACATCTTTTACGAGACTAATTATGCTATTGATTTTTTTTATTTTCTTTTCATAAAGATTTATATAAACCACATTATATATCTATAGATACGTATTTGTATGAAAAACAAAGTGATTTATTCAAATTACATTCATGCTTATCAAAGTTATCCCACAGACGGACTTGGGAGGCATGGACACACAAACCTTGATATAATAATTATGTATTAGATGCTATAAGAAAGGATTACTCGAGCTTCATTATTGGTTAATTAAGTGCAACGAGGATCTTCGTTTCACATCAAATTCAAGTTCAAGGTGAAGGATTTTACGCTTATTCATATTGTTATGTATGTTTTTATTTTTCATGTTTGATTACGTGTTTACATACATCTCTTTTTATGATTATGATTAAGTCATGAGGCTTAGGTCTCTACCTCATTGGCTTAAGATATGTCTACGATTTAATCACGTGGCTTAGGTCTCTACCCCATTGATTCATGTTATAAGTTTATGACTAAGTCATAAGGCTCAGGTCTCTACCTCATTGACTTATGTTACCTCTACGATTTAATCATAGGGCTCAGGTCTCTACCCCATCGATTCATGCTATAAGTTTATGACTAAGTCATGAGGCTTATGTCTCTACCTCATGTACTTAGGTTACGTCTACGATTTAATCGTAGGGCTCAGGTCTCTACCCCATCGATTCTTGTTATAACATCATGACTAAGTCATGAGGCTCAGGTCTCTACCTCATTGACTTATGTTAAGTTTACGATTGGTCATGGGGCTTAGGTCTCTACCCCATCGACTCAAGCTATGTTTATGTTTCGTCAAGGGGATTAGGTCGCTACCCCTTGGCGCATGTTTGCAAGTATTACATGTTATGAGAACGTGATTTGATTTCATATGTGACATATATGGATATTTGTTATGTTCCTCACTGAGTATATTTTCAATATGTTCACCCCTTTATCTTTTCAGTTTGGCAGTTCCGGAGTCGAGGTAGCCATGGAAATCGAGAATGACTAGAGATTAAGTAATTCCATAGAAAATTAAGTTGAACTTGTTACTTTTCAGTTTATCGTTTTATTTCATGTTACAACTTTAGTTTCGGCAATATGATTTTTTTTAATTAGTTTTTGAAATTCAATAAATTTTATTTTTCTATCTTTAGCACTTCTATTTTTTTAAATCGTAAAGTTTATGAGTTGGGGTGTTACATTCTCCCTCCCTTGTTTGCAGTGGTTTGGTCTCATTTTCTTGTTCGTCGGTTTTGAATGGGGTTCTATTAGCAGCGTAAGGGTAGTGAATGTGGTGTTTGAAGTTCCGATCCCGCCATGCTCATTACTTGTTTCATCAAGATGATATTGAGGGTCTACAGATCAGACATCCCAATGGTGGTGTTTTCTCTAGTTGTTGTCACCGCAACAACGTTGTTCGATAGAGTTGAACTTGGATCGGTAGCATTTCCTGGTTCGTTCAACAGCTCTACAACCAAGTCTTTGGCCCTGTTGGAAGCAATTGCCTCTTCTAGGTTAAATTTCGCGTTAAGGTCTCGGTTGATGTTCGAGTTGTCCTTATCCATCCTGGTTCTTCCGATCGTAAAGTTCCTACGACAGGGAAGAAAAGGAAAGAAACAAACTAAGATATAAAACGTCAACGTCTAGCTCGAGTTTAGAACTCCCACAGAAGTCACCAGTTGATATACTAAAAAATAACAGATCTAACATAAAGCAATAAAGAAATGAATATGGTGGAGCTTTGGGACTTTGTATTGATTTCAAATAACTTTGTTTGTGTGTAATGTGTATCGTGTGTAGCTTGTGTGTTTACAATAACTTTGCGCTGTTATCGATTGGATTAAGTTGCTTTCACCTTAATTCGACGATTTTTTGGAATTGCATACTTTCATCCTCATCACACTTATTTTTGAATCCAATACAAGTTTAAATGTTATACTCCCCCGTCTCAGTTTTTAGTATCTGTATTTCTATTATATTCCGTCCCATAGTTTGGTATCCATTTATATTTCTAGTAAAAGTATGTGAGACCATTGCTTCACTTTAATTACTTTAACACTCACATAAAAGGTAAGACATTTATTCCACTCACAACACACTCAATCACTTTATAAAAATCTGTGTCAGTTTCAAATGGATACTAAAAGTTAGAACGGATGAAGTAATTGAAAAAATACAATTTTTTTTATTACAAAAAGTTAATTATTAAACAAATTATACTCATCCGTCTACCAAAAAGAGTCATACTTACCTTTTTTTTTCCACAAAAAATAGTCTCATTTAACTTTATGAATCATCACATCATACATTTTCTCCTATATTTAATTATAAACTGTACTTTTATTCTATTTTTAATTAATATTGTACTTTTATTCTATTTTTTAATATTAACATTAATTATCTCTATAAATTGTACTTTTATTTTACTTACAATAATTTTAACAACTTCATTAAAACTCGTGTTCATCCTTAAACGAGACTATGTTGTTACGGAGTACATGGCAATTACTTTGGTAGATTGAGAAACTTTGGAAATTCAAGATATAAAGTTAGAGCCGAAGATTTGTATGATTCGTAGATTGAGAAACTTTGGAAGTTCTGAGCGTCGTATGATTGATGAGAAATCAAGTAGATTGATTTGATTGATATATCTAATTTGAAATTGAATCCACAATAAATGATTAAAATCGAAATATGTAATGGGAGCACATGGTCAAGAAAGCACGAGGTGTTTGGACAGGAGAAAATTAAAATGAGTTGCATCTATTGGAGTACGTACGTGGACATTGTTTGGTCTCGTACCCGCTTTGCTTTCTTGGACTAATCTTCGATAAACACGGACATCAATCATCCTTTGATACGCTACCAAAATCTATTCGTATCTAAACATAATTACACTCGTAATTGCTAAATATGATTGATATTCTTATTCTTGTTGTCTCGGATAATTATGATATGATTTTTGTCAAACTACAAATTATTTGAATTTCTCAATTTCTTTTTCTGTGGTTTTACTTCCCTATCCTTTTGGATAAGAGCATGCTTGCTTCGGTTGGATATAATTTGTTAAGTTTTTCATTACCTTCTTTAATTAAATAAATATGTTTGTTCCATGTAATTACTGTTTGTCTCTTTGCGATATTTTTCTAAATGCTGATCAACTTTTGTTCATCTATCATTCACCTGCTTGTTTGACAAACCTTATGTAGGTTTGTTATAAAAAGTTACACGAAAATCAACAGCTATTATCTTTAATTTGCAACATGTTTTTATTTCTGGATGAAAGTAGGTAAGTGCCAATTTGGGTCATTAATTTTAGTTTAATTAGCACATCCTATTTCCAATTTGATTTTATGTTACAGCAAATATCCTAAATTTCTTAAATGAAAATAAACTCAATTCCAAAATCCCCCAAAAAAGAAAAACACAAAAAAATAAAATTGTGCAATTCAATACCTGTGCACTATCTATCTACATTATTGCTAACAAGCAATTAGCACTACATCAAGTAAAAATTGTTCAATTCAATATCCCTTATATATACATAAAAGAATATGACAAATGTCAATCCCAATTCACAAATTCAATCTACAAATCATTGTACTAATGTGCAAATTTAACCATTAATCCGAAGAAAAAAAAAGTTAATTACCATAAAAACTAGTAGTAGTAATCATACCTCTTCTTTGACCCCAGCATTGTGAGTATTTAGATTTGCAGGGCGAAATTTGGTTAGAAATTGGGCAATCCAATCCCCGGAATGCAAGACAATATAGGTCCCAATCCCAGCGATCAAGCCATAGGCAATGGAATACGTCAACGGCATCAAAATGAGAGTCATGAAGGCCGGAATGGCCTGCCGCATATCCCCCCAATCCACTTCCACCACCGCCTTCATCATCAGCACCCCCACCAGTATGAGCGGCGGCCCCACCGCCCACGCCGGTATGGACGCCAGCAGCGGCGTGAAGAAGAATGCCAGCATGAAGTATGCCGCCACCGTGAGCGCCGTCAGTCCCGTCCTCCCCCCCTCCCTTATCCCCGTCGACGACTCGATGAACGCCGTCACCGGCGACGTCCCCAGCAGCGACCCCACCACGATCGCCGACGCATCCGACATGAAGGCGAAGTACTGCCCCTCGAACTCGCCGGAGTCGTCCGCGAATCCGGCGAAGCTGGCCATGGAGTAGAGCGTCCCTGTGGTGTCCAGGATGTCCACGTACAGGAACGTCACTAGAGCCTCCCAGAAATGCCCCTTTCCGATGCTCTTGAAGCTCAGGGCCCCCGCCGTGCTCTCTATTTTGTGGATGTCAACGATTTTCTTGAAGTAGCCGAAGGCCGCGTCCCCCGCCGCCGTGCTCGGAAACGCCGTCACTTTTGTGTTTCTGAACCAGGAAACCGCCGTAACGAAGATGATTCCGTAGATCATGGCGCCTTTGATGTCTTTCACCAAACAATACGCGATGATGATGAATCCCACGATACCCAGCCACAGAGTGGGGCTCTCCATGCGCCCGTGGAGGCAGAGTATATCGCCGGAGACCGTGCCTCCGGGAATTAGGGCAGCCGTGCCGTTTGCGAGGGTCATGACGGGGGCCACCGCCGCCCTGGCGCCCGCCGGGCAGCCGCCGAGGGTGACCAATGTGGAGGAGCTGTAGCCGATGAGGCCGATGCCTTGATTGTTCTGCAACCCGATGAAGGCAAGGAAGAGGCCGATGCCGGCGGAGGAGGAGATGCGGACGGGTTTGGGGACTAATTTGGCGAGCTTGGCGCGGAGGCCGACGGCGGAGATGAGAAGGAAGATGAGGCCTTCGATGAAGACGGCGGCTAGGGCGGCTTGGTAGGTGACGTTGCCGGAGCCGTGGAAGCCAACGACGGTGTAGGCGAAGTAGGCGTTGGTGCCCATCCCTGGCGCCAATGCAAGGGGGAGGTTGGCGAAGAGGCCCATGATGACGCAGCCGATGAGGGAGGACGCCACCGTCGCCACGATCAGATCCTTGCGCGTTTTCTCAAGGCACGCGGCGTACCCGGGGTTGACCGGTTCGAATTTGCACGAGGCGTCGGGGGGGATGCAGTCGCCGCCGGAGGAGCAAAGGGGGATGCAGTCGGAGACGGAGCACGTGCCGCCGGAATCCGACAGGATGGAGGCGTTCACGGCCAGGATGTAGGCCATTGTCAGGAACGTGGCGGTGCCGGCGCGGAGCTCCGTGGTGAACGAGGTGTTGCGCTCGGTAACCTTGAACCGCTTGCCGACGCGGGATTTCGCGACGTAGGAGTTGAGACGGCTGATTTGGGACTGCGCGCCGGAAGACGGCGGCGGTGGCCGTGGCGGTGTGCCGGATTCTACTTCCATTGCAGTATGTGTGGAGTCGAGTGTGCGTTTTGGGAGGATTGATTTGGGGGTTATTAATTTTTTCAATTTTTTAAGGCAATGAATTTCTTTTTATATTGCTTTGTGATGCTATTTTTTAGCCTTTTATATAATAATAATATTAGTTTTTTATTTTATTATGATTATGATTCTGCGCACTATCACGTTTTTCTCGTAATTCAATTGAGTTGATATTTCTTCAATAGTTTTACAATTCAAACCTAATTCATATCTGTTCTCATTTATAGCTCTGCTATTTGATTCATCGTTAGTATCCTCTCTTTTCTTTTCTTTTTTCAAAGAGATAATTTAGTATCCTTATTTAATATTTCTTGCCTCTTTCAAGGAACAATATTTCCTAAACAATAAATACGCATATCATTTTAGCCTTTAGGTTCAAACTCCTCACGTTTGGTTTTTCACGCAATATAACAGTTTCACCAATTCAGAATTACTAAATGAATAGAAAAATATATTAACAATTTTAGAAAGTTGAACTTTGAAATTTGAAAGTCATATTGTTGACCTAATGATATGGAGATTCCATGTGCGGAATATGAACAAATCTGGATGCTGTACTGATTTTTAGGCTTCAAAAGCGTTGAAAATATTAGTCGGCACAAAATTCGGCCAAAAAATTTAATACTCCCCAATCTACAGTAAATATGGTTTTATTTATCATTTTTGTCCATTCACAAAAAATATTATCTCTATTCATAATATCATTTTCATTTTATGGACAACACGAATTTTAAGAAAATGAAGAATAATAATTGATAATAATAAATAATTGAATATTGTAGTGAGTGAAATTTGAATTTTATTATTATTATACGTTAAGTTTGTGGACTTTATTGTTATAAAATAATAGCAAAAATAAAACAATCCAAAAAAAAAATCTCTCCATCTCGATTTTAATATTTCAAAATTATAAGACAATATTATAGTACACGTTAAGTAAAATGGGACTGAGGTATCATTAGTTTAAGCATAGAGTCGTAAATAATGGTGTAAATGCTACTTGAAATCCTGCAGCCGTAATGCTAAAGAATTTTCGCCACAAATAAATTAAAGACATTTAGGTTTGACCGCAAAATTAATCGCAACAGCCCTATGAGATTGATGTGACCTCTTTTAGTTTTAGTTGGATTCTGATTTTTGTTCAATTGGAGACAAAGCAGTATTGCATGAACAATATATACTTCATTAGTCTACAATTCGTTTATGATGATTTCTCTTTTTATAATTAGAGGATAATATTTTTTACAAAAAAAATTAGTTATATTTTCAATTTTTTATCTTAATGAATACTCTTTCCGTCCCATTACAAATGTCCCACTTTTCATAATGGGATATTCAATTATAAATATTTCATTCTTTTTTTGGCAATATATTATCTCTCTATACCTAATATTTAAACAATTTCAAGTACTTTTTATATTTTTATATGAGATTGGATAATTTTATATATTAATTTATTTTTAAACGTGGAATAATTTTAAAAGAGCATGAAATGAAATCAACAATCTACCAGTGAAAGTTTATAGTATCAAATTTCGAAGAAGTTTTTTTTTTTTTTTTTAGAATTCAACAATCTTATAAACATTTTCTCATTCTACTAAAAATTAATTACTCAAGAGAAGAGCACAAACTCAATTCACTAAAATTGACTATCAAATTTGGACGAGCTTTTTTTCTTCAAATTCAGGACTCGAGTACCCCACGAATATTTATCATTTTAGAGCTTGAATAAACAATTTCATCCAATTATAAGAAGAATCAGAAACACTAACAAATAGCAGTACTACATTTTTGTTGATATAATGCAAAATAATGATTTTTCCTTATTTTATCTACCATATTAAAAAGAAAAATGGCTGAAAAGTGCCCGCGAAAGGCTAAAATTAAGGCTTGTAGCTAGCATACAAAGATGAGTTTCTGAATTATTGATGAAAGATGAGTATAAATCATTTTACAGCTTTATATACTCCCTCCATCCACAATATTGTTTCTACTTTGTGGACATTACGAGTTTTAAGAAAGTGATGAATAATAATTGATAATAGTGAGTATTGTTGTGAGTAAAGTTTGAGTCTCATTATTATTATGAATGGAATTTGTGAATCCTACTGCTATAAATAGAATTAATGAAAATAGTATTGTGAACGGATAAAAATGACATAAGAATTAATGGATTCAACCCTATCTCTAAGAAGAAGCAAATTCGCGAAACCAATTTTAAAAATAACTCATCTAAAAAAATTCATAGAGAATTGCTAGAATTTCGAATTTTGCTTCCCGATCATATCGAAAAAGTTGTGATGTTGCGAGTCGAAGCTGTTCGACAAAAAAACCATGCTGGAATTGTGAGACAGAGCCGTCATCGAAGCTTCTGTGGCAAAGCTCTTCGCTACGGTTTCCTCTGTGAAGGCGGCCTATGTCGTGCAACAAATGGCGCAACTCCCTTACGACGATGCGACCATGCAATCGGTGAATCAAGTTGTCATCAACGAGCTGCGTGCAGTTTTAAAACTATAATTAATCATGAATTTAATTTTAAAATTAAAATTCACAACTTGAATAGGTTGGTTGTGCATTCGAGTTTTAAAACTATAATTCACAACCGAGAATATTCTGAATTGTGAATTCGAGTTTTAAAGTTAGAACTCACAATTAGGAATAGTTTGGTTGTGGATCCGAGTTTAAAAACTCGAATTTACAATTTAAAAATTAGTAGATAATTTTTAAATTTTTCATCTGAATGATAAAATGATAAGTATAGTTAACCTGTTAAGTTTTTTTCTCTTAGGGTGTGTTTGCTTTGAGGTATAAGGGAGAGATAAGCTATATTTACCACCTTATACATTGTTTGCTTTGATGTATAAAAAAATTCGGGTAGGTTGTATAAGAGAGGGTGATATAATTTTATACCACCTTATAAGGAGTGGATAAATATATTATCCTTCAAACCAAATAAGATTTAACAAATGTGGTCCCCACTTTAAGTGATAAGTTTATACCCTATTATATTATCCCTCCATTTAGAGGGATAAAAAACAAACACACCCTTAATGGATAGTTTGTATTTTTGCAATTTTAATTTAGATTATTTCCTTTAAAATTTACTATTTGAATACGATGTTGAATGTTTATTTATTTATTTATTTATTTTCCTTTACTTTTGTGTATAAACTATTTTAATTTAACATAAACGATTACCTATCCCTGTGGACAAACATAATGTGCCCACCACTGATGACAATTTTAATTAGAGTAAGATATGTTAATTCTTTTTCCTAATTAAAATGATCAAATTAGTGGTAAAACTACCCGCACGCAGGCGGAACACTTTCCACACAAACGTGGGAAAACTACCTGCATATAGGCGAGATTGAACCCAAGACCTCTTACAAAAAAAAAAAAATTTGGATGCCTCAACTTTATCACTAGAGCAATGCCCGGCAGGTTCTGTTTAATTTAATTCTGAAAAATACATTGAATGGTGACATAACGAGATGGTGAGAGACCTAATTTAAACCAGCTGGATTTTGTCTACTTGTGATTTATAGCTGGTGCCTGACAATTTGTACGCGATTTATAGTTTGAGTTCTCTCCTAATGTCGTACATAAACTCGATCAATTTTAAATTTTGCTTGGTTACTTGGTTTTATTTCTACACGACTTAGGATACTTGATTTGAATTTGATGATGCCATAAATATTAAAATATGGTCAAAACTGATTGTGACGAAATTGGGAATTTTTTTGCGAAATTTTAAGAGCCTAATTGACTTAGAGGGTGTTTGGCTGAGCTTATAAGCTCCTCCAAAGTGTTTGGCAAAATAAGTTCCCAAATAGCTTATAAGCTCCAAGAGCTTATAAGCTCCCAAAAAATAAGTTCATCTACCACAACTTATTTTTTTATAATCTCATATGCAACAATCATTTTATAAATATTTTTCAACTATAATTTATTATTTTTATTATATATCATTCAAGTTCATTTTTCTTCGATTTTCTCTCTCTAACTTATAAGCTCAATTATCCAAACACTTTGACAACTTATAAGCTCTTAAAAATTACATCTTATAAGCTCTTGAAACATCTTATAAGCTACAAGAACTTATAAGCTCTTTAAAATAAGCTTAGCCAAACACCCTCTTAGTCATACTTCGAACCTAACTATGAGTCAATTGTGATATTGGTTTGGTTCATCTCGTTAACTCATACTCCCTCCGTCCATGATTCAGTGCCCCATTTGGGTGTGGACACGGAGTCCAAGAAAAGCTGAAAAAGGTGATGTGGATAAAGTATAAGGGTAGTGATTAAGAGATTAGACGACTTTTACTAATTTTGTGTTAAAATGGTGTTTTTAATTTATGAATTTATTTTTAGCACCATTTGGGTTAATTTTTATAATTTTAAATTTCCAGTTTATTAAATTTCATTTTTTTGGCCCCATTTTGCCTTAAATTTCGTTTTTTTTTTGCCTAATTTTTTCTGCCATTTATTTTTCCCCATTTTTTTCATTCCAAAGCAAAAGCTGACAGTACAGTGCAAAAATGAAGGCAAAATAAAAGCTAGAGTAAAAAATGGAGGCAAAATGAAATTTCATTCCAAAGCAAAAGCTGACAGTACAGTGCGAAAATGCTCCCTCCAAAAGTTTGGAGGGAAAAAGGTACACTTCACCTAAAAGAGGCAGCCTATAAATACAACCATAAATTGAAGCAGCATTCAATTCTATCAAAACAAAAAAAAATGGCCATGCATAGAGCTAGAATCGAAGATGATGAAAGAAATAAGTTAGCACAGTGGCTTCTTGAGCATAGCCTTGGAGGGAAGCTTGAATTTGGTGCCAAAAAAGAGGCAGCTCTTCTCTTCAAAGTGGATTTTGTTTATATTCAACCTCCAAGACTGAAGTGATGGCTGAATACAAACAACCCTCAGACTATAAAGTCATCACAGGGTCAGCTTACTTATACAGACTAGAGAGATACACAATTGGCACTAGAGATACACAAATTGGCACCTTAGATGCACAATTGGCACCACAAACAGCCATTCGGCAGCAAATCCCCACCAAAGACAACACCAATACGGCAAACACACATTCGGCAGCAAACACACATTCGGCAGCAAACAAAGCACAAATTGGCACAACAATTACACATCATAGACACACAAATAAGAAGGCATCACCAGCCAATCCCCACCAAAGCACAACAACATAGAATAACAAGGCATCACCAGCCAATCCCCACCAAAGAAAACAACAATCACGGAACGAAATCGCCTTAATCGTGCGGCCTCTTCCCGATCGCGTCTGAAAGACTCTCTGATCTCGGCGATTCGTTGTGCCTCTTCCCGATCGCGTCTGAAAGATTCTCGGAGGGCTGCAATTCGCTTGGCCTTTTCCTTCTCTCTTCTGATTTGTTCAGAGAGATGGAAGCCATCGGAATCGTATTCCGGCGGTTCAGAGAGAGGTTCCGGCGATTCAGAGAGAGAGCCTCGGTTCCCGGCAGCATCTATGGCGTCGCTTCGGATTCCGGTGGCGACGACTCCGATCCAGAGAGAGGGAGGCGTGCCGCTACGAATTCCGGCAGCAACCACAGCGCCGCTTCGGATTCGGGCACGAAATCAACCGATTCAGAGAGATCGGGAAGAGGAAATTTAGTTTCTGGCACAATCGTCTCCCGCAACACAAATCCATCTAGATAATCCATAAAAATTCCCTCCATCGATGAAGATGGGGGAGATTTGGATGGAGGTGGATTCATGAATCGAGAGTCTCAAGATCGGGAGAGAGAGAGAGGAAGCGGCGCTAGGGTTTTTAGAATGGAGAGTGAGAGAGGAAGCGGCGCTAGGGTTCGTAAGAATGGAGAGAATAAAGGATAGGGTAGAATACTTAAAATAGGGAGAGAGTAATATAATTAGGTGTTAATCAAGATTTAATTAACTGTTTTTAAAAAAGGGGTGGGGTAATGAATGGCAAAGGGTAACAATTTTAAATAAAGAGGGAGGGTAAAAGGGTACAAAAAGCAAAACAGGGCATTCAATTGTGGACACTTTTTAAAGGCCAAACAGGGCACTGAATCATGGACGGGGGAGTATAAATTAATTTTAAATTTTTAAATTTTGATTTAATCTAAACTGAAAAATTATAATAATTGAAATAAAATAAAATCACATCAACAAACATGAATGAGGAAAATACATTAATTAAAAAAACTCGCAATCCAATTTTAATGCCATTTCCCTTCCCTCATAACTCATTTGGAGAGAAGCTTAACACAAATATTATTTAGGCATAGATTAAAATTAATTAATGCGCTAATTCTCCTCACCACATTTCCAACAAACCTTCATAATAGTATAATACCTTACAGAGCTTCATCGATTCATAGCCATGGCGGGAGATTTAGATCAACATCTATAAATCAATATAAGATCTCATCGTATATGAGAGATCTCATTAGAATCATTCCCTATATATATACTCCGTATGAAATAAGAACGGAAAATCATTTTCAGCTCTTCAATTATCAAGATCTATTGTGAATGTATATATCATCTTGTTGGATGAATGCATCACCTGAGTTCGAATCTTGAATGGAGTGAATTTTTTTTTTCGAGTACCTTAATTTTAGGATTAATGGATACTTTTACTCATTCTCAAAGACAAAAAATAAAGAATGTCCACTATAAAAATTACTAATTTTGAGTTTGAAAGGATTACATTGCCCTTACTTAAATCACAAACTTTACTGAAATCGCAAACTTTGCTCGATATGCTCGATCAATGGAAGTTGAGCATGTCAAGCATTAGTGATTAACACTGCAAATAGAGTATGTCGAGAATAAGTGTATTTGTGGTAAATACATTAATGCTCGACCTTTGCGAGTCAAGCTTTAGAAGTAAATACGTACACCAATGCTCGACATGATCGACCATTGCGAGTCGAGCAATCAAATATTAATAGTCGAGCATTTTTAGAAAATGCGCTAATATTCGACATACTCGACCATTAGATGCACTAATGCTCGACATAAGGACAAATAATTCCTAAATTAATGGTATAATTTTGCAAAAGATGGATAATTTTTAGATTTTGTCTTTCACAATGAGTATATATTTTTCCCTATTACTTTAACAGGGAACGTATTAATTTTTACAACAGATACATTAATTATAATAGTTCTCATGTTCTCACGAGAAATGTAATGGCATGATTGGTATGCAGGAATGGAATGGTGATTCCAGCGTCCATTCTCAATCCTATGGCTGATACTGTTTTTATAATGAGAATCGTCATTCCAGATGAAATGCCTATTCCCATGCATATGGGATTAGCCATTCCCCCCCCCATGGTATTATGTATTCCCACGAATATGAAATTGCTATATAATAGTAAAAGTTTATTTGTTTAATTAAATAATTAATAATAATAATAATAGCAAAAATTATAAAATAATTTTAATAATAATAATAAATAATATTATTAATATAATAAATAATAATTGTAAAAATAATAACACAACTTTAGTAATAATATACTATAATAAATAAATAATATTAATAGTAAAATAATAAATGATAATAATAGTAAAACAATGATAATAAATAATAGTATAAAATATAATAATAATATAAAATAATAATTAATAATAATAAAATGTAACTAATAATAATAATAATAATAATAATAATAATATTATTATTATTATTATTATTATTATTATTATTATTATTATTATTATTATTATTATTATTGTGTTAATTTTATTTCATTCCTATCCATTCATTCCTTGTAAATACCAACCATAAGAATCCTATATTTCATTTCATTATATTCCCATTATCATTCCATTCCAAAATCCATTCCATTCCTTTCTAATTCCATTCATGCATGCCAGCCATCACCTCAATGTAATCACACTCTATATACTCCCTCCGTCCACGAATGAACTTCATATCTTTCCTTTTTGGGACGTCCACAAAAGAACTTCCTACCTATTTTTGGACTATACCCCACCACTTATAATCCTCTTACTTTTCAATTTTCACAACTCCCAATATTAATTATAACACCTTTTCACCATCCCAATACACTCAACTACCTTTTATCCACTCTCAATACACTCAACAATTTTTTTTCTTAAAACCCGTGCCACTCCCTCCTAAAAAGTTCTTTCATGGACGAAGGGAGTATATTGATAGAGATATATTTAATTCATATTTCTTTCTCGAGAACGAGGAAATTAAATTTAATATTTGCCAATATTTGGTGATGATTTAAATTATATAACAATATATACATGATCAGATTCCACTTAAGTAAAGTACCTTCATTTCATCCCCACCCTATCTCTCAGAAACAACCGAATAAAGAAAGAAAGAGAAAAAGAAGTTTCAATTTGGCAGCAATTGAAGCTGGACCATATGAAAATGAAAAGCATGATATAGCTTTCTTGGTAAAACGATTGCAACACAAAATTCAAAAGATGATTCAAGGAAATGATGTTGACAATGTCTGCCATATTCCTCCTTTGTCTTCCTAGGGAAAGTTATCACATATTTGCTTCAATCTATTCCCTTTTGGCCTAATAAAATAGAATAGATTAATGGCACTTATAATGTATGTTGATTTCACGAGTCTGACATGTGTCTACAGTTTTCGAACCTATCACCTACTTTTTTATGGAGTTGATCAAGATAGAAAGTTCCAACCTAGGATTCCTATTTGATTTGTGCAGAGTGATCACCAGACTTACTTCTCAATTCACAAAAATGGGTTTGGAGGGAATCTAAGTGCAAGTCATTTGTACATTAATTCAACATGGCCATGTGGTGGATTATTTCTCATAGGCAGGAGCAGATGGGCCCTTATAGCAGCATTAAACTATGTTATCAATTCTTGTGTTCGATTATGCGTTTCTTCTGTTGATATTATCGCTACGAATTGGGGAGCTAATTGTTAGAATATGATTGTAATTTTTAGAGGCGTTTACTTTTTTAACATGAATGATTATATGTATGATTAATTTTTATCTTCAAAAGTAGAATTTCTTCAATTCCAATCTTCCATGAGATAAGAATCAAACAAAATTAGCTTGAATGATAGAAATAATCAAGGGTCTTGGGATATAAGGACACTTTAAATGCAAAAAAACTACTCCCTCCGTCCACGAAAAAAAGTTCTGTTTCTCCTCTTTTTTTTGTCCACAAAAAAGAGTCCTGTTTCACTTTTTATACCATTTTACCCTTCTTTGACTTCCATATTTACTTTATTTGCCATTCATGGACCCACCACAATAACTAATAAACAATCTACTTACTTCTTTAATTAAATCTTAATCTATTTTCTTAATTAAAACTCTTCCCCAAACGCAACACATTTTCACTTTCTTTCATTTCTTTGAACCCTAATTTTCTCTCACACTTGCGCCGCCTCTCACCGGCGAAGGTGACGCCTTTCTCCGGCGAGTTTGCCCCTCCTTATGGCCTGAGTCGGTGACTATTGATGGCCTAAGTAGGTGGTGCAAGGGAACGCTACGGTGGCAGCGGGATTTTAGAGAGGGGCGCGACATCGTGCAGCGCAGCGCCGCTTCTTTTCCCCGGCGAGGAACGTCGCCGCCGACTGCCGACTGCCTCTCTCGGCACCTTGCGAAACATCCCCCTCGCTCTCGTCACCTCCCTCTGTGCGATTGTTGGGAATTTGATTTGGATTCAGGGGAACCGCTGCCACCGGGCCGACCACGAACGGTGGGTCGGAGAGAGGGAGGGAGAAGAAGATCGTGGAGGTTCCAGCAGCGGCGTCGACGATGGCAGCGGCCCCCTTGGAGTTCCGGCTGAAAAGGGTGTCGTCTCCACCGGCGGCGAGGGGTGACCTTCGTGGGTAAGCGACGTCGTCGGCCCACTCTCATGGATTGGAATTCGAAATTGTTGCTGTAATTTCTGAATTTGTTGCTCGAAATTGTTGCTGAAATTTGTTGCTGAATTTGTTGCTCGAAATTTGTTGCTGGATTCAATAATTTTACTAAATTTAAATTATGAATTGTCATCAAAAGTTAATTGAGAATTAGGGACTTTAAAAGTCATATTAACACTACCCCTATAAATTTATTTTTCTCTCCACTTACACTACCCCAAATGGGACTCTTTTTCATGGACGGAGGGAGTATATTCTTGGCTTGATACAGTGAATTATGATAAGTAAACACGTGCATGTTATGTATATTCGGATGTATGGTGCACTCATCTGAATTAAAAATTCACTAATTCTCGATAAAAATTATTAATTCTCAATTAAAATTTATTAATCATAAAATACTTTAATTAAAAAAAGATACACTGTACATTTAAATGCATCAGAATGTAAATGTCTATATATGATCGAAGACTCAACGAACATTCCTTGGAGCTACTCGAGTACTCATATTCTCATAATCCAAAACTTCTTAGAATTTTGCATGCGTGTCTTAATATTATGTGGAGTCTAATTCCACCTTGATTATTGGTGAATCATGTTCCACGTCCTAACAGCTTAGGCTTCACACGTGCCAACTAATTATGACCTAATCTAAGTACATCGAATAAGTACATTATGTGAATCAATCAATTACTCTGTACGGTATTATGATTACTAATTATTCAAAATTTAAGGGAAACAAATATCCATTCACTTAATATTCGATGTCTTTTAATTTATAAAAATACCGAAGAGGATGTGTTAGAATATTTTTCTATACTCTTTAGTCGTCATTAAGTTAGTACTGTCTCCTTCAATGTTCTAAGTGGCAATAAAGACGTTTAAGAGCCTTCAACTTGCGAATTATTGCAGATTTCTGGAGTAATCATTTGCGTGATTTATAGATAAACATGACCACGAATCTACAGATTATGTGAAGTACTATTATTGGTCAATAATTACAGATTGACTCCAACTTAATCTATGAGTCCTTTTCAAGCTAAAACTCTTCTAGGGTTTTCCTATATAATGACGATGAAGAGAAAGAACAGATGTTACTGTGTTTTTATCACTCTCCTGAGATTTTGCAGAGTAATTCCGTGCTTCGATCCTCTTCAGATCATACAGTGTGTGCATGTGTGGTCTAGTAAGTTCGCTAATTATTTCATGTTGTAAGCGTTGATTGGTTGGTTTATTTCTTTGCTTTCTTACACCAGCCTATCGGTGTAAGTTTATATTGTTGAGTTTAGGTGGTGAATGTGTAGCATTCACGCTTAGAGAGTAGGTCGTTGTCTTGCTCTCAATTATTTATTATTGATGGAGTTTTGGGAAGATATATAGGCTAGAAAGATCGTGTCTTTTCATGTAAGTCCTTTGTATATCTTATATTCAATAGTGGATAATTTACCCTGGGCGTGGCCCCCCAAACGTAAGTGTTTTATCACCGAACTGGGTAACCGATCTTGGTGTTTTGTTCTTTACCGTTACAAGTACACTTATTGCTACTGTGTCTCTAAACATTCTAACTTCTGTGTGTGCGTGATTTAATGTGTTTGGATAAGTGACAATTTCAGCACGCATAAATGTAGTAAACTTCAATTTTTTGTCACTCTTGGAACATATAACAAATGGCGTTTTCAAGATAGTCCCACTTAAAGCAATTCAAAGCAGATCAGAAAGATATATTTCATTTAATTGAAGAAATTCGGATTCACAAATACTTGGGCGTCACAAATTCTCCTGTAAAACCGTATGTATAGGTGAGGCAGATCGAAGCAGAGCTGGGAAACGGATCTGAGCGTCGATCGGGACGGATTTGAGCGTGGGTCACGAGTCTGGCTGGATAATTCAAAGTAATTACTATTGTGATGAAAAGTAATCGATATGAAGAAAAGTACTCCCTCCGTCCCATGAAACATGACCTAATTCTTTCGGCACGAAAATTAAGAAATTGATATTTTGTGTGTTAAATGTGGTAGAGTAAAAAAGTGAAAATGTGAATAAAGAATAATCTTTTGTCATTTTTAGAAACAGATCAAGTTTCGTGGGACAATCCAAAAAGAAAACTGGGCCATGCTTCGTGGGACGGAGGAAGTAATGCTTTTGAACATTATCTTTTTTTATATCAATAATTACTTTTTGTTACAATAATAATTAGTAGACCAACCCTTCGCACCACGCCGGCGCCCTCCGCTGTTCTGCCAGTCATGATTGGTTGATAAAATATGAATTATTCGAAGTAATTATTATTATGATTAAAAATAATAATCGACTTGAAGAAAAATAATATTTTTCAAACATTATCTTTCTTTATATCAATAATTACTTTTTTTATAATAAAAATTAAGCAACCCTGATCCGATCCGACCCCTTTTTTCTGTACACTTAACAGGAGATCAATTCCTTGAATGTGGTTGTCGTTAAACCCCTCCAACCCCTAAATTAATCCTAAAATTTAAGAATTAATTATGGTTTGATAGGAGTTTAGTAACCCATAAATAAAATTTAGTAATTCATGACTCGGGTGTACTGATCCGTAACTATCCATAATATATGATTTAATAATTTATAATCAGAATGTAATACAGTTAAAACTTTTAATTTGTTTAACTAGAATTCAATAGGATCAATTCCTCCTCTAATTAATAAATAAGTCGAGAGTTCAAATTATTACGATAAAAAAGGAGGAATTATTATTAATTTTTTTTAAGAATAAATAAATAAACAGGAACGTATGTAGGCGAATGCGCCACATTCGATCTATTTTATTTGCGGCTCTTTCCGAACTCATGATGCAAATGTTTCTAGGTATATACTCCATCCGTCTCATTCTAATAGACTCATTTCTTTTCGGCACTTACTTTTTAGTAGTAAATTGGTGTGGTCCACAACAATTAAGTATATTTTTTTTATTTAAAATAAAAAATGAGCTTATTGGAGTGAGACGTCCCAAAAAGGAAAATGAGCCTATTAGAGTGGGACGGAAGAAGTAATAAATAATTATGATTGATTCAGTGGGTGAACTACGTATATGTATTTTAATTAATTTATTTTTTAATATTATCGCTATATGCCCTAGGGCTACTGGTACAAAATTTTAGTTGTAGATCAGTAATAGTGGCCACTTGGCAATAAAGGAAAAGGTCTACCTTGTTTGGAGGGAACCATAAGTTTGAATGATTGAGATATACGGCATCCTCACAGCTCAAATATACCATTTTCTTTGGGTTGGATTTATTTTTTAGGGGTAAGGGTGCCTTTATCTCAATCAATAAATTCTTATATCCAATCGATGATAATATTCAATATTTATCCATGATGCCTTGCTCCTATAGAATCTGGGTATATAGGAGTATAATTTTGTATTTCAAATTTTAATTTCTATGATGTTCATAAATTTATTTTTTGTTGCTATGTCGATTTAGGGCACGTAGGTGGACAATTTGACTCTAATCATTAGCGGTTTTGTCTTATTTGCAGTGGAAGTATATCTTTTGTTCTCTTAAATTACTATATTTATTGCAACTTCAGTAAAAAGAAAAGTGAAAAGATGACTCTGAAAGTTACCTAAATAAAGACATAAGGTTCTTATCTAGTTACTAGAAATTGGTTGGTTGTCCAATCACATGTGAAAAGGAAACAGAGAAATCTTAGGTTGTTTTGTGCTGATATCAGAATTGTGTATCATCTTAATAAGTCCTAATGTTGTATGATTCAACTTTATCCTTTTTACATTGTGGAAAGTTGCGATCGCATTTTTTTTTTTTTTTGATCAGTAAAGTAAAAATTTTATTGAAAGAAAAGTGATGAAGGCATCAGGAATGTCAATCAAAACAACAAAATAAGTTTAAAGTCTTTGGAACACCAGGAAGTAAAAGGAATTCCTAATTCCACGATTTTGTAGGCCTCGTTCCAACTCCAAAGTCTCCCCTTAATCTGTAATACAAGTCTATCAATATCCCAAGCCTTGTCCTGAAAACGACTACCATTCCTGCTTTCCCATAGCAACCACACTGTTCCCACCCACAAAGCTTTAAGCATTCTTCTTTCTCTCTTCTTTTTTCCAGCCGCAATGAAAGAAATGAAGTGCTGGAAAATGCCTCTCGGATTTGCCGTTTTTATGTCAAGCCATTGAAAGATCTGGTCCCACACCGCCGCTGCTTTCGGGCAATGGAGAAACATGTGTTCCGTCGTTTCCTCACTAGAAACACAGGCATTGCACCATCTCTCCTCCACGCTGATCTGGACATTTCTTCTACTCAGATTATCACATGTTGCCAATCTGTTTCTAAGACATCTCCATGCCGTCACCTTGGCTTTATTTGGTGTTGGGGCCTTCCAAACCTTTGCCATCTCCAAAGGTAAAACTTGTTGCTCCTCTCTTGTTTTTGCCACAATTTCATATGCCGACTTAATTGTGAAGCATCCATCTGGTGTAGCCTTCCAGTTCCATCCGTCTGTTACATCTACACAAGGAGCAAAATCAGCAATCACCAACCGGAGTTCCTCCGCAAACCCTTTCTCCCTCTCCCTTAGCTCCCTCCTCCACTCCACCCTCCACACCCACGACCCTCCCACCCAAAACCCGCTTTCACCAACCAACCTTTTCTTGTTCAGGCTCAAATTATACAATCTCGGAAACACAAACTTAAGGGGTTTGTCAACCGCCCACACATCCTCCCAGAAGCTGGTCTCAAGCCCATCCCCAATTCTTCGCCTCAAATTATTGATGAACCACCTATCTCTCATTCCTCCTTCCTTATCCACAATTTTCTGCCACCACCCTTTCTGTCCACCTCTCCCCACCACCGAACATTCACCCCCTTCCCCCCATTCTAGCTCCCCATAAATCGATTTAATCACCCTTACCCACAGAGCTTTCCCCTCCCCCAAAAACCTCCAGAGCCACTTACTTAACAGCACCTTATTAAACCAATCGATATTCCGAAACCCCAGACCTCCTGAATCCTTGTTTAGGCACAAGGCATTCCACTTAAACCAGGTAATACCTCCCGTCTGTGTACCTCCTCCCCACAAAAATTTGGAGAACAATGAATTAAGTTCTTTAATCACCGCTTTAGGTATGAAAGCGAAGGATAATTGATAGACCGGGATGGATTGCAACACTGACTTGACTAGAGTAATTCGTCCTGCCAGCGAAAGGTGTCTCTTCTTCCAGCTTGCCACTTTGTTTGATATTTTTTCAACCAAAAACTTCCAATCTCCAACACCATTGCTGCGCCCCCCCCCACTTTAGTACCCAAGTAGTTGCATGGAAAGGATCCTATCTTGCACATGAGGAGCGATGCCCATCTCCTCTCAACTGCCTCATCCACTCCCACTGTCAGAAGACAGCTTTTGTCAAAATTTACAGCTAAACCCGAGACGAACTGAAAGAGAATCAGGAGTTTCTTGACGCTCTCCATATTCCTATCATCTGCCTCCAACAAAAAGATAGTATCGTCCGCGTACTGTAAATGTGAAATTGACACTTTATCCTTGCCAATCTTCGCCGGAACCAGGAACTGCCTATCCGTTGCTCTTTCAATGAACTCGTTGAGGCCTTCCGCCACGATAAGGAAAAGAAAAGGTGACAACGGGTCACCCTGTCTCAAGCCTCTCTCCATTTTGAAGTCTCCCGTCGATGACCCATTCACCAATACACTTGACGTTCCTGATTCCATACACCCTTTAATCCACTTCCTCCAAACTCCTTCAAAGTTAAGTCGATCGAGAAGCAAATCCAAGAAATCCCATTGCACGGAGTCGTATGCTTTTGCGAAGTCAATCTTGAAGAAAATACGGCCTACTCTCTTCTTTTTTGCCTCAAAAATAGCTTCATTCAGGATAACCACCCCATCTAGGATGAAGCGACCCTTGACAAACGCACTTTGATTATCGGAAATGATCGACCCCATAACCCTCTTCAATCTCTCAGCCAGGATTTTAGCCACAATTTTGAACAAGCTAGTGATAAGAGAAATTGGACGAAAATCTTCGAGCGACCCAGCCCCTTCTTTCTTCGGAATCAAAACAATAAAAGAGGCGTTACCACCTTTCGGTATTTTCCCGTTTTCGTGAAATTCCTTCAAAACCTGGACTAAGTCCTCTTTAACCACGGGCCACGCCGCTCTCCAGAATGTGAAGTTAAATCCATCGGGTCCCGGACTCTTGTCTCCACAACAGCTCCAAACTGCTTCTTTAATCTCGTCCAGATCAAAATCCCTGATCAACCACTGCCTCTCGTCATTTGAAATTTTCCTCCTCATGAAATCCAGGGGGAAATCAGGCATCAATCGTTCTTTCCTTTTGAAAAAAGCTTCAAAATGATTTTTCACTCTTACTTTAACCTCTTCCGGTTTAGATATCCACGAGTTTTCAAAGAGCATTCCGCCAATCTCGTTTTTGACACGTCTCCCACGAATTGCCCTATGGAAAAAACCTGAATTAATGTCTCCCTCTTTGAGCCATTTGATTTTGGCTTTGAGCGATCGCAATTTTTTTGCTTCCGTGGCCTACAAATTGAATAGCGTTTAGAGGTAAAATTGTCTCAATCTTTAAAGAGGCATTCTTGTGTGCTCCATGGAGCACCGTGCTTCATGACACTAACACTTGCATTAAATGACATTAACACTATCGTCAAAATTATGCATATAATTGAACACCAAATATGCATAAAGGTAAACACAAATATGCATGACACTGGATAGAAATATGCATGGAAAAATATCAGTATGTGACCCGTCAAGTGACCAGTGACAAGAGCTATCTGACGGTGTCGTATAGTACTATGCATATAGTTCAATACAAATATGCATAAAGAAAAACAGATATATGCATAACGTTACACACAAATATGCATAGCATTATTCGACAGCGAAAGACACCAGAGGGTATGCATACTAATACTTTCCCATGCATATCTTTATCCAACGTCATGCATATTTGAGTTTATGTTTATACATATTGGTGTACAATCATATGCATAATTTTGACGACGGCCGCGGGAAAAAAAATGGATTTTCGGTAAAAAATAATAATAATAATAATAATAATTAAAAAATTATATATTTTTTTAATTTTATTTCTTTAATTTCTGAAATGACCATTTTACCCCTCCGTGTTTTTGACCTTGGAATACTTTGGAAGGTCTTGGGAGGCTGCTTCCATGTGGCGCGCTCCTAGTGCGCCACGTGGCCCCATTGTGTGATTCAAATTTGTACCTATATATAGAGATGGCAATGGATCCGAGACCCGGTCTAGATCCGCGGATCTAGACCTTGTTTTCCGGATTTGGATCTTGCAAAATTCGGACCCGGCGGATCTGGACCACCCTATAAAAAACCGGATCCGGATCTGGAGTAGAAGATGTAAAACCCATATCCGGTCCAGATCCGGTCCAGATCCGGATCTGGACCGGATCTGGACCCGCTAATATTAAATATATAATATTTTTATTTTTATATTTTGAAAACCCTACTTCTAATAATCTAATCCCACCACCTGCGCCGCTAATATTTCCATTTCAATTTCAAAACCCTACTTCTAATCCCAATTCCCACCTGCGCCGCTCGGACCTCGCCTATCAGCCCTTGATCCCTCCCAGGTTCCGACCTCCTCCGTGAACAGCAGTCGGCGTGAGCAGCAGAGCAGTAGCAGCAGCCGCCGTGAGCAGACCTCCTCCGTTGCAGCAGAGCAGCAGCCGGCGTCGTCGGCTGTCCACCTCCGGTCTCCGTCCACCTCCGTTGCAGCAGAGCAGCCGGCAGCGTGAGCAGCAGAGCGCAGCAGCGCCGGCGTGAGCAGCAGAAATTGATCGTTTCAATATTAGGATTATTACGATTTTTATTTTAATGTATAATTAGCTTAGAATTTATTTTGTAAAAAATTACTATGGATCCGGGTCTGGACCCGAGATCCAATGGATCTCATGGATCTGGGTCTGGATCTCATTTTTTTGGATCCAATGAATCTGGACCGGATCTGGATCTAAGTATAAAAACATGGATCTGGATCTGGACCAAGCAAGATCCGGTCCAGATCCGGCGCATTGCCATCCCTACCTATATACTATGAAGGTAGTGGGATACTATATGATCCCACCATATTTATATATATATATATATATATATATATAGGGAGAGGTTCAAGAAAGAACCATAAATAAAAAAAGAACGGAGAACCATTTTCAGCCATTCGATCATCAAGATCTACGGTGGATGCATCATCTTGTTGGATGAATATAGAACCTGGGTTCGAATCCTGAAGGGAGCATTTTTTTTTAATTTTTTTAGTGCAGTAATTTTAACAGCGAATGCATTAATTTTTACAGTGAATGCATTAGATTTGATGGTTCTCTCGTTCTCACAAATAATGTAGTTCTCTCTAGAACCACACCCTATATATATATATATATATATATATATATATATATATATATATATCATGAAAACCTCTGAAGTATACCCGCTTTATCAAAAATACCCTGAAACTTTTAAAATGTTCTCCCAACCATCAAACTATCAGGTTTTTATCAAATATATCCCGCATATATTTTTCGGTCACCAGAAACGTGATATGGCTCGCCGGATGCCACAATGTAATTTATTTTCTATTTTTTTAAAGGGAAAAGGTGCAGATTAGTCCCCCGAAGTACTAGCCCCTATAGCGTTAAACCCCCCTTAGTCACTGTGTGTGCAATTACCCCCCCGAACTCCAAAAAAAACGTTCAAATCCACCCCTCTGACCTAACGCCGTTTTCGGCCGTTAGTCAATTTTTTTTTAATTAAAATATGGGGCCCACTATTAGTCTTGCTCAACTCTCATCTCTCGCTCAGCTCTCTCTCTCTCTCTCGCTCTCTCTCTCTCTCTCTCGGCCACTCCACCGCCGCCGCCGCCACCTTCCACCACCATCATCACCAACCGCTCCTCCACGACGTAACCGCAGCAGCTGAACGGTAGCAGCAACAACAGCTGAACGGTAGCAGCAACAACAGACGAACAGAAGCAGCAGCAGCCGCGAGTGCAGCAGCAGCGCGCGAACTCGGCCGCGCCGCCCTCGTCGCGTTGTCGCCTCGCCCTGCCGCCGCCACGACGCTCCTACGCCGCCACCCTCGCAAAACCAGCCAAGGAGGCCGTGGAATCGCAAGGGAGACACCAGAAAAGCCCCCTGCCCTCTCGCCCGAAACTTGAACAAGAGCTCAAGTGGGCCTTCTTCACAGGTTTATTTCATCGCCGATCGGCCACTAGGCCACGAACCGGCAACGCATAGCCGTTCACCCATCTTTAGGCTACCACCGACAAGAATCGAAAAGCTCAAAAACTCTCTACATCTCCCGAACCAACAGCCGCAATACCCTCCGGCGAAGCGACGTCGGTGAACAATCTCAACACCGTTTCCTCCCGTTCTCGATCTCTCTCACGGCTGTGCGTGATAGAAAGCTCTCGTCAATGCCTCGGTAATCTTTTCCGCTCGTGACAGCGGCGCCGTGAAGACCAGAGCCTAAAGATGCCAGCGCAGACACACCAGAGTAAAGAGCACACACACCAGAGCAGGAACGCCCCATCATACATACTCATTCATTCATATATCAGCTAAGTTGACGGGAAACTAGCGCCGGAACTACTCGAAACCTCTCTTTCCTCCGCGGAGTTTGAATACACTGCGCCTATCTTCCGGGACCGCCGTTGCTGCTGGCGCTCATCGCGAATATCGTCCCATGCACTAGAAAGAGAGAGAGAGAGAGAGAGAGAGAGATAGAGAAGGGGTGATGGGCGAAGGGTGAGAGCAGAGAAAGGGAGACGGTGGCGGTGACTGCAACGACGCCGTTCGCCGGGAATGGACAGAGGCAGCAGTGCCGCTGTGCGGTTCGTTTGTGTGTGCGTGAAAGAAAAAGAGCAGAAAGAGGGATGGGGTTACATTGGCTGAGAGAGAAAGAGAGATGCGAGTTAATTAAAAAAAAAATTGACTAACGGCCGAAAACGGCGTTAGGTCAAGAGGGGTGGATTTGCACGTTTTTTTTGGAGTTCGGGGGGGTAATTGCACACACAGTGACTAAGAGGGGTTTAACGCTGTAGGGGCTAGTACTTCGGGGGCTAATCTGCACATTTTCCCTTTTTTAAATGCACTGACAAAAATAACGTCGTTTCATACCATATCATTAAAAAAAGGGAAAAGGTACATATTGGCCCCCGAAGTAGTAGCCCTTATAGCGTATAACCCCTCTTACTCACTGTGTGTGCAACTAAAACCTCGAACTAAAAAAAAAACGTGCAATTAGGCCCCTCTGACCAAACGGCGTTAACTACCGTTAGTCAATCTTTTTTTATTATTTTTTTATTAAAATGTGGGGCCCACCATTAGTCTTGCTCAACTCTCATCTCTCTCGCTCAGCTCTCTCTCTCTCTCTCTCGGCCACTCCACCACCGCCGCCACCTTCCACCACCATCACCACCAGCCGCTCATCCATGATGCAACGACAGCAGCTGAACGGCAGCAGCAACAGCAACTGAACAGAAGCAGCAGCAGTCGCCGAACGCAGAAGGTGAGACAGTGTTGTCGATTCAATTCGATTGACACAACCACCGCCCACCGCTCTAGCCTATGAAGTCTCTCACTCATCTTAAAAAACACAACCACCGCCCACCGCTCTTAACTTCCTAAACTATTTTGTCTCCTTCTTCATCATTCTCTCGCCATTCGACCACACCACCACGGCCAATAATTTCAACAGACCAACGCCGCCCCTCCTTCCTCATCTCGGTCGATCGACCAACCAGCAGCCTAAATGGCCGCCGCCTCGTCTGATTTTGACGATGCATCCTTAGTTCTGCACCAGATCCGACAGCACCACAACCCTTACTTTAGCTTTAATTTTTTTCTCTCCATTGAATCGATCTACACAAGTGATATTATTGATTAAGGTGATATTATCAAAAGAAGAGATAGAGAAGGGGTGATGGGCGAAGGGTGAAAGCAGAGAAAGGGAGACGGTGGCGGTGATCGCAACGATGCCGTTTGCCGGGAATGGACGGAGGCAGCAGCGCCGCTGTGCGGTTCGTCTGTGTGTGCGTGAAAGAGAGAGAGCAGAAAGAGGGTTGAGGTTTCAATGGGTCCCACATTTTAATTAAAATATAATATAAAAAAAGGTTGACTAATGGTAGTTAACGCCGTTTGGTCAGAGAGGCCTAATTGCACAGTTTTTTTGAGTTCGAGGGTTTAGTTGCACACACAGTGAGTAAGAGGGGTTATACGCTATAGGGGCTACTACTTCGGGGGGCAATCTACACCTTTTCCCTTAAAAAAAATCCACTCTAAAATTTAAAATTTACTTCTATCGTATTTGAAATTCACGTTAATAACCTAGAATTAGGAATAAACACGATAGAAGAATAACTTCTATCGTATTAGCGTGAATTTCAAACACAATAGAAGTTAATTTTAAATTTTATAGTGAATTTTTTAAATGATATGGTACGAAACGAAGTCATTTTTGCCATGTCATTAAAAAAATAGAATATAAATTATATTGTGGTATCCGATGAGCCTCATCACATTCCTGGTGACCGAAAAATAGATACAGGATATATTTGATAAAAATCTGATAGTTTGAGGGTTTAGAAAACATTTCAAAAGTTTCAGGATATTTTTAATAAAGTGGGTATAGTTCAGGGGTTTTCATGATATTTACCCTATATATATATAGGGGAAGGCTAAAATAAGAACGCTTCTTAAAATATAAATTAGGAACCATTTCCAGCCCTTAGATCATCAAGATCTACGGTTGATTCATCACCTTGTTGGATAAATTCATGGTCCTGAGTTCGAATCCCAAAGGTAGCAAAAAATTATTTTTCGCAATTCATGCCTTTATACAGTTTATTCATGCGTGTTATACATAAAATTCATGCATTTTTGCTGGTTTGTAATTCTTAAAATAAGGGTGGTTTATTGAATAACCACCTCCTATATATATATATATATATATATATATATATATATGTGTGTGTGTGTGTGTGTGTGTGATTATTCCTTAGGGAATAAGACTAAGTGAGAATGATGAATGAAATGAGATTTTATTTAGTGTCATAAACACTAAAGGGTGAGTAAAGTTCTAACTAGAATCTCGTTTGTCACATGGTCACTCAATCCCGATGCATCTCTTGAATGGTCGAGCTACGAGAGGAATTGAGACTCGAAGACTACTTGATATGAGCAGAGACATTGACAGGTGGGCTTTCTATTACTAAAAAAATGGAGCTTCTATGCCAAATAAATATATTTGAAAATACAAAGTATGATTGGTTGAAACTATGATATGAATTATATAAAAAAACGTCAACTTGCCATGTTTTACTTGTGATAATGATATATGTTATGCCACTACTACAGATGATAATGAATATGTTGATAATCATGATGATGATGAGACGATATCGGTCCTATACTGAGAATGTGTTGACAGTAAGGATTTTTGTGCACAATGTTTTGATCGTGAGCCATCTTCTAGTCAGCAAGGTCATGTTGTTGGGAATGAGGCATACTTCTCTTCACACGGTTATTGATGTTATGCTGTTGTAATTGGTGCATACACATTTGAGTTGTCTGCAGACCTATGATATATGTACATATGATTGATTTATTGTTATGATAAAATTGCATGCACAAGTACTTTTAACTTACATTATCATGTGATTGCTCTAAAAACGACAAGTTTGACATATAGCTCTAGAGAGCAAAATTTTTAACTATTTTAGTATTTGTTTGTTGAGTACTCTAGTACTCAGCCCTGCATATGTTTCTAAATATACAGTCAAGCATGGCGAAGAGATTGGAGGTAGAGCTCTGGCGATGTCATGTTGATGTCAATTCAATCCATTTTATCTTGTTTGTATGTAGTCTTTTGAACTATTATTTTTATTTCTATCTCTCTAGGTTTTAAGCTCCCTGCTATATGTCTTCACACATATAGTCATGCTCTCATGTGTTACTCTAAAACTTTTTTTTTTTTTTTTTAACTTTGTAGGATTGTCTTAGTATTGTATTACTCCCTCGTTGGGAAGTCACATTCATGAACCATTGGAACCTTAGCTATATAGTTATGCCCTATTAGCCTTAGCTATATAGTTATGCCTTGTTAGTATCTTATTGATCAATCTGAGTTATTTCATTGATTGATGATTGTATCTTATTATCTTATTGTATGCTTTCGTTAGATGTTAGTAGTTTTCCTATTTATTTTTCTTTTTTCTTTTATTAGTCATACGATACTCGGTCTACGCTATCACTGGCTAGATATCGGGTTGCCATAGCTCGAGAGCTTGTCAGTTGGACCGTTAACTGATGTGCGGAATGTGGTGGTTTAGAAAACTCGCTTTTGGAGAATCTTTTTAACTTAACTTTTCACTTAGTCTGTTTGATGAAATGGTCATGCAAGATGATGACAATTTGTGAGACAATAAGAAAATGATATAATAGTATGGAAAATGCAGTAAAATCAAGACACAATCAGTTTTTACGTAGTTTAGAGAGCTCTCTTATATTCACGGTCAGTTCGGTTAGACTGATCACACGGGTTATGCGGCTGTGACTGTTTCTAGCAATTTACGCGATTGTAATATCGTTGCAATACCATAGTCTTTCCTTCAACTTTCAAGCTTCCAACTTGAAGCTTACTAACTAACTTCCTTCTAACTCTAGCACCTAACTTTTACAATATGTGTAGGGTTTACAGAGGGTTTTCCAACTATGAGCACACTTTTACAATAAGAACAGTGGTTATGATAATGTGTTCGTCTCTAAGCTTAAGATACAAAGATTTAAAGGCCTAGAGATAAGGGAGTGTTGTATGCTAGTACTCTAAGAACTTATATTGTTGTTCCTGACTCTAGCTTTTAAACACTTTGATATTGCTTTCTAATTCAAGCACATTGACTCAAGCTTCCGACTCGAAGTTTTAATAGACTTCCTTCTAACTGTAACACCTAATTTTTACAATATGTATAGGGTTTACAGAGGGGTTTTCCAACTATGAGTACACTGTTACAATAAGAACAATGGTTAGTGTGTTCGTCTCTAGGCTTAAGATACAAAGATTTAAAGACCTAGAGATGAGGGAATGTTTGTATGCTAGTACTATAAGAACTTATCTTGTTGTTCTTGACTCTACCTTTTAAACACTTTGATATTACCTTTTTCGAAAATATGTTGAGTTCTTGAGTGTAAGAGATTGAACACTTATGAGCTCTTGAGAATTCAAATAAGCAGTGTTATAGGTAGTCTTCTCACTTGAATCCTTTGGGGGTATTTATAGACCATCCTTCGAATAGTACCGTCGGAGGTGATTGTCTTTAATGGAGTGGTAGCTGGCTTGAAAAATAATCTCGTTGAATTCTAAAGAGAGACGTTTCTAGCATTTTGCAGATCCGTACAAGGTTATGTAAACATATTGCATTGTTTCTCATACCTTCTTGTCATTTCTGCTTAAAAGGTGGGATCTTCATTACATTTTGTATCTTCAGTATCAAATGCTCTGATACACTCTGAAGGGTTTATTATGGTTGATATGCAATATCTTCATATTTCGGAGATGAAGTACCAATTGCAAAGCTGCATGTTTTATCAGCATGCACAAGTATCAACAAGCTCATTGGCTGATCCTTGAGCTGATCGATGAGCATGGTTAAGTCAGTAATCGTGTGCAAGCATAAGATTCGTGTTTTCACATGCATGAGTGGTAATAATCAAAATTAAGTACAAGACATTAATATCAATTAGGGTTTTGGTACAAATTCAAAACTCTTCTGAATTTTTCCAACACTTTATATTATTATTTAAAATCATGTCTCGATGCGTCTAGTTGATGATATACTCTTGAGGTGCTCATAAGGTTTATTGTACTAGAAACATGGGGGTTGGAATTAATTCCAGGTACAATAAAAATACTAGAGCAAATTAAATTATTGGATAATATATTAATTAACTAAAGTTGTTAGATAGCTTAAAGTAATTAATGTATATGTGCTATCTTATACAGGAGAAATAATTAAATGAAAATGAGGATAGATAGTGCAATATTTTTTTTAATAAACATTGATAGACTTAAATTTAAGTTATAATAAAGTTATAGTTATTTATGTCTATCGGGAGGTCATATCTTAATCCTCCTAGGAATCCCTAGCTTAGCCCATCTAAACCTATAAATATGGGATATGGAAAACACAAATCACATATCAGAAAAGAAGAAAAAAAAATCACCACCATTCTTTCTAGGGATCAAAATTTCATGCTCTAGCTTTGAGGATTTTCGTGCTATTTTTTCAGCTATTATGCTCGTCGTATAGTTGTACATCCAATGTTCGAGCTATAAGAAAGAATAAGTTAGAAGGTTCTCAAGTCAAATATGTAGCTGTTAAAGTATTTAAAGGCCATTAACTACAACAAGGTAAACATCAAATCCCTGAGATTTGTAGTATTCCGTTTTACTTTAGTTGTAGTATTTATTATTTGATAGCTATTGAACATTAAATATGCATGCTTATTTGAATTATTATCCTATGAGATCTATGGCAGAGGAACTCCTTATCCGGGTTCTATCAATATAGACACACACACTTGTAACTTTATCAAGAATAAGATTACTAACAGTCACCGAGCTATAGTTAATAAGAACACATCACATTGTGGTCCTCAATACGTATTAATGTACCATCATAAATAACTAGGACAAGTTATTTACTTATTATGTTGTAGCCTAAACCGATAATTCGTCCTCAAATTATCTCAGCTGTGATTCAGTATTTATTATCTCATATAGGTTAATTCAACCATATGGTCTTCTAAGATTTCTTACTCATCACCATATAATATACTTATATAGTGTGATAATTTGACAAACATATACAATTGTAAACCATTCAGATAGGAGAATAAATAGTGGTCTGGTAACATTGTGTACAAGCATAAAACATCTTATTTTTCAATATACAAACCCATCAATTGTCCCACTTATACTAAAATAAATTTTTAGTATACAATTCTTGGGACTATATGCTAATTATACTCAATAATCACTACTTCTCCCACTTAGATGAAAGTTTCCTCAAGTAAGTTGGAGGTACCACAGCCAAAGTTGTTCAACATGCTTGTCGAAGCTCTTTCTGAGGCAGACTTTTCTGGTAGATTCTCCGATGTATGTATCTTCTCATCATGTGGTACCTCATTTCTATGTACTTACTTGCCTTGTGGGTCTGTGGTTCCTTTGTAAGTACAAACCCAATCAGTGCATTTTGCACTAATGCTCGACCATTGATGCTTGATTGCTCGACAAAGTGGTCGAGTATGTCGAGAATTAGTGCATTTTCTAAGAATGCTCGGCCATTGATGCTCGATTGCTCGACTCGCAATGGTCGAACATTAGTACATTTATTACTAATTCTTGACTCATAGATGTCGAACATGTTGAGCATTAGTACATTTACTACTGCTCGCATGCTCGACTCACAGTGGACGGACATGTCGAGCATTAGTACATTTACCACCAACGCTCGAAGTCACATTGGTCAAGCATGTCAAGCAAATTCGTGATTAAGGTGATATATATAAAATATCAAGATGAAGTTTTCAATCTATTAAGTAAGGACAATTTTGTCCTTTCAATTTTTGTCTTTGAAAATGGGTAAATTAAAAGCTACTATTAACCTTATTTTATATGTTTTAGTTTGTACGGGTATATTTATCTTCTAGTTTTCAAAGTGAGTGTAAACTATCATTAAGTCATTTTTATGGAGTTAGCATATATAAGAGAATATATTGAATTTTGGACTATAATAGACATGATTTTGGCCTATTAACCCAAACTCAAAATGAAGAGTATAATATCATCCACATTAGATAATATATAATCAAAAAAATTGGGCTAATGAACATAATATTGACACAAATATTGAACAATGATTAGACTAGAGCAGAAAATAGTACTTTTGAAATGTATAAGGAGTAACATAATGCAACAAGTTACAGATTATCTATATATACATAAATATATATAACTAGTGATGTTGTTGCTCTCCTATCCAAGACCAAACTATTTCCTCAAAGGCAGGTCTTATATTTTGTTTCATCAAATGCTCATAGTCTATCAAATCCCCACTAGATTTCTTCATTTCCACTAAATGGTAGGAGGGGCCAATCTCATATATCTCTACATCGACGGACAATGCATCCTTGGTGCCTTCATCAGGCCCCTGGTCAAGTTTAAACAACCCTCTCCCCTTGTTCATCAGCTTCAACCCCCCGGACCGGCGCGCAACCTCTTCGAGCTTCGACACGATGCAAGAGGCCGAGCTCGTGGACGTGAAGCGGGCATCACCTTTTTGATCCCGACTCACAAACAAACCAGATAGATCGAATCCATCAGAGAGAGATATGATATTGAACGCGTTGAGACTATCTGGCCTCACGAGCTCCATATTGGCCTCATCAAAAGGCTTCCCAACAATAACATCATCAAATTCCATATTTGGCTTGTCCACTCGTGCATTTGAACTGCTCAGATCATTCTTAAACCACGGGTGCTCCATGATCTTGGCGGTAGAGATCCTCGTATTAGGGTTGGGATCAAGAATCCTGGACAATAGTCTTCGCACCTCAGGGGAGAACCAATGAGGGCACTTGTAACTCGCCTTTGCTATGTTTCTATACATATCCATGAGGTTCCTGCAATGGAAGGGAAGATGTCCCGCAAGCATCACGAAGAGGATTACCCCGCATGACCAGATGTCAGATTTTGCCCCGTCGTAACCCCTTTTGCTGATGACCTCGGGGGAGACATACGCCGGGGTCCCACACGTGGTGTGGAGCAACCCATCCTGCCTTTTGGACTCGGAGAGCGCACTGAGGCCAAAATCCGAAACCTTCAAGTTCCCATTCTCATCTAAGAGGAGATTCTCCGGCTTGAGATCACGGTGGTAGACGCCTCTGCTATGGCAGAAATCAACGGCACGGATGAGTTGTTGGAAGTAAGCCCTAGCAGCCTCCTCTTTGAGCCTTCCTTTGACGATCTTCTTGAAGAGCTCGCCGCCTTTAGCGTATTCCATGATGAAATAGATCTTGGTCTTGGTGGCCATGACTTCCTCAAGATGCATGATGTTGGGGTGCCTGACCAGGTTCATGATGGAGATCTCTCGTTTGATCTGATTGATGAGCCCAACTTTCACCACTTTTTGCTTGTCGATAACCTTGATTGCCACACTCTGCCCTGTTCTCACATTCCTACCGTAGTAAACTTTGGCAAAAGCGCCTTGACCTAACATCCTCCCTACTTCATATTTCTTCATCAATATGTTCTCCTTCTTCTTCGTCGACGTCTCCATCTTGATCCTCTGAGAGCACGAAACTGCAAATGTGTTGCGCTAAGAGCTCATTGCAGCCTCGTGCTCCACCATTTGCTGAAAAACACAATATAATCGTTGTAGTCCTTAGGAAACCATAGTTGGTATGCGTTGGGCGAAATGTTGCAAACAGCCCACGTGGAAGCCTCAACAACAATATACATCTTTCAGCATCCCTAGGGAGTTTGGATGTCGTCGAAGAATAAGGAGAACCTCTACATTAAAATATAAGACACATTAAAATTTATAAAGGTACATTAATTTTTTTTGACATGACAAAGCCTAGACCTTGTTGTTCACATATTAGGCCTACATCATTTGTATGTCCCTTGAGACCACTTTAATATACTTTTGTACAAAAGTTGAGCTATTAGGCTATTAGTTATGTTATTTTTGTCACTAACTTGCTTTCAAAACATTAAGATAGAAAAATTCATGAATGATTTGAAGTGTTAAAATCACCATGTTGTTTTATTAATCTTAAATAAAAATTGATATATTGGATAGGGAAACATATTAAACTCCAAGCAAGCATTCTGCAAATCCAAAACAAATGAATTTCACCATTTTGCAGAATTTGTAGGATAAAATTATCTATAAAACAAAGTTCAATTTTCTGGTGATCCAAATCGAAGTTCTTCATCGACAAAACAACACGACTGAATTAGACATAATTAATCATATTCAAACCTCCAACTCGATATTCAAAAGAAAGAAAAGAAAATGTTCAACGAAAATTATTCCGCTTTAATATCTAGAAACTTTGTAATAACATGGAGACATTGAAAATGGGATAAAACATCAAATGGGGTTATAGAAAACCTAAGAAATTGTTGTGAATTAATACAATGAAGACGATACCTTGATGAAGATTGAAGCAAAGAGGGCTTCGGTTCGGTTGGATCCAAAGCCACAAGAGAGAGAAGAGAGTAATGTTGAGGTGAGCACATTTTTGCGGTTGTTGGTATAAATATGGATGAATATAAACTAACTATTTAAGGAATGTGTTTGTGTTTGTGTTTGTGTTTGCTTAAATATTTTTGTTGTCATAATTAGAAAGGTGTGGCGACACTTTTATTTCTCAATATAAAATATGCTAATTCAATGGATCTTTGTTGCAAATTGTACGAAAATAGCAATTTATTTTGAATTACTATATTTTTATTAGTACAATGAGCTAGCAGAAGCAGTTTTACCAATTAATTATTTGATGTGATGAAATAATATTTTTGGTTGGAAAAAACATGAAAAATAATAATTCATTCATCCACAAAAAATTGACACGTTATGGACGACACGAGTTTTAATAAAATGTGAGTGGAGTTGGTAGTGGAGCAAGGTCTCACTCTAAATGTGAGTAGAAATATGCATATCCTATTACTATAAATGAAAGTGATAAATTTTTCTTGGATGGAGCAAAAAAGAAATTGTCACAATTTTTTTATGGACAGAGTGAGTATATACTAAGGGAACGTTTACTTTTGATGATTAACCTTGATAGATAAAAACAGTAAGACTAGTCATTTATTTACTTAGATAGATTGAAACTTTGGGATATCCCAAGGCCCTTGATAACTTATATCATTTGAGTTAGTTTTGCTTGATTTATATCTCATTCAAAGGGTGTGACTGAAACAATCCTAATATGAAAGATAAAAAGACTCAATCATGCGTCTTATAAATCATGCAAAGTAAACACTCCTAAGAGTACAAATCTACGGCTAGGTCAACCATATTAAAATAACTTGAAGATGCCTACAAAATAGGGTAAATATCAACCAAAAGCCTAAACTATGAGTTGAGTCACAGATATATCCTAAACTATTGATAATATCAATCAAAGACCCGAACTATCAAATATATATCAAATATAACCCCAGTTAAGTTTTCCATCACAGAAAAGTGGCGTGTATTTTTCTTTTATTTTTAATGATGACCTGGATTACATTTTCCCATTCATTTTAAAACACCCCATACATGTCAGATGATCAGCTCACGAACATAAGAATTGCGGGAACAAGGATTCAACCCTAATGTGAAGAAAACAAAAAGCCACATACAAACTTGAAGCAATCCTACGCAACTGGGTTGAGCACCAGGTGCCCGCAATTTGACGGCGATCAGAACCTCTTCTCCCTCGACTTTGTCTCCCCCATGTGCTTCGACAATGCCTACTTTAAGAATCCGCTAAGTTTAAAGGGCCACCTCTACTCCGATCAAGCTCTTCCCATTCACATAAACACACAATAAATATCCCCTTGATGACATCATTCTGCACAATTGATAGAAGTGTTGCAAAATTAAAGGTAATGTATATTTCTTTTCAATACAGGAGCACAACTTTTCAATTTGATAGAAACCATCATTTACCTTTTCATTGTTTTGAAAATTAAGATACTAAAAAATCCTCTATATTTCATTAACCATTTAACATTTGTTGTAAATGACTTATGAATCTCTAGGAGTCTTAACCACTATAATTTTCAATACTATCTCTATGTATTATTTGATGTCTTTTCTAATGCTTAGTTAATTAACTTATTTATTTTTTGTAAATGCAGCATGAATGTTGGTGAGTGTTTTTTCATTACAATTGAAGTTTATTCAGGAGGAACTTTTGTAGCATAAACTAATTATGATGGTGATAAGATTTGTTATGTTTTGGAAGAATGGGATTGGTTTTCATGGACTTTTGAAGAGTTAAGTTATTCGGTGACTAGATCTTGCCAAATTGTCAAAAGATATGCCTTTAGGATTAAGAACACTAACAAGTTCATTTTCTTCGATGGTGCTAAAGGATTCTTTGAAACTCCATGGGAGTGTGTTGATTTTGAAAATAAAAAGTTAAAAGTTTATGTTGAGTACGCTGGTGATTATTATGCAAGTGGTAATGCTAGTTGTGGAGAATGACAAACAGAAGATAATGATGTCGATGATGAAGAGGGGCAACAAGATTAGAACACATCTGATTTTGAAGGAACAAATGATGGTATGTCTGATAGAGACTTCACAAGTGAAGACGAGGAGTTCTTAGAAGCCCGGAAGAAGATAAGTGAGATGAGAAAGACGAACAAACAGGTTAAGGAAATGAGGTTAGATATTGGAGAACCTTCGGTACTTTCTAACGATAGTAAGTGATGAGGACTGGAATACTCATCAGCGCTGTGCTTAGTAATCCAAGCCTATTTTTCCTTATTATGATTATTGTTATTATTATTATTAAATAAACTAACCAGCACAGGTTTAACTGAAGACTCGGGATAATAAATGAATACGAAGAGCCTGCGCAGTCGAAGATGCCTGAAGAGCCCACTTCACCAGAGACAGCCCTGCCAGAGGCAGCGCTTACAGAGACGACATGCCAGAGCAGAGCTGCTCGCCTTGCCAGAATGCAGAGCTACCAGAGACAGCCTACCAGAATTCGCAAGGCCTGAGACCAGCAACGAAGGGACTTGGCAGCGCAGACGAAGGGAATTGGCGGCGCAGATTACCTAAGCTACTTTGCAGCACAGACTCGCCTGCGCAGCTCAAGGGAACTACTCAACACGGGTAATGAGGGACAGCGCAGATGGGGCAAACCAAGATCATTAAAGGGCCTAAATCCAACTATTAGAGTTCATGGGCCTAAGGCCTTTAGGGTTCATTCTCACAACTATAAATAGGAGGTTTAGCATTAGCATAAAAAAGGATCAATTCATTCGAGCAACACACTTGTAATATGTAAACACTCTCAATATAGTGAAACCAACGAAGAACTCCCGTGGATGTAGGTCTTGACGACCGAACCACGTAAATCCATGTGCCGTTTATTGCTTTCTAGTTTAGGTGTTGATAAGATGCTTTATCAGTAAGGATGACATTGTGTCAGTATATGGGGATGAATTGTCAGATAGATCAGTTCCATCATTGGCTTCAGATGAAGATGCTGAACCATTCCAAAAAAGGGGAAAAAGTTTGGAATATGACAAAAAGTGTGATCATAAGAAATTAATTTTTCAGGTAGGCATGAAATTTAAGGTTGTGAAGGAATGTAAAGATGCAGTCATTTTGTGGGCTATTCTGAATGGTTACAACATCAAATGGACTAGGTCTGTTAAACAATAGAATACAAGCAAAGCGTGAAGAGAAATGTTGACGGAGGTTGATCATTTGCCTTGTCGTTGTGCAGTGGATTCTTCGTGCAAATAAATTTGTAATTTCCCTATACCCACAGCTAGGTTCCGCTAGCGGTAAGTATATGGTTGATCCCACGAGGAGTTGGTGTATTCTTCTCCCTTGTCACGGTCACAATCACACACTCTAGGTTGTGCCCTGATCAGAGCACTGGAAACAAAGAGCCTGAAATAAAACAAAAGAAAGATAAAAAATAAAAGGAACTTGGTTTGGGCATAGTCTCGTCAAGTTTGGGCAGAGTCATCGCTCATAGGTTCAAGGATTGTCATTGTGCCTTCACATCTTTGGCTATGGACAGTCGTCAGTAGGTTGGGCCCCCCTTTTTTAATCGTCACGTGCACAACTTACCCTGTCCTCATCCGTCACATTTGCTTGGTAGAGCCAAATGACCCATAAGCATGTCCGAGGACATACGATCACATTTCCCACATTTGCCGCACTATGTGGAGCCGGATTCCTCCTAACTTGAGCCCACTTGTTTCTTGTAACTTGATCGTGCCCAGAACGTCATCGGCCTAATGAAGTTCCGGGTTAGCCCAAGTTGTATTGGCATCAAGCCAAATGCTTCGGGAATGTGACTGCACAAATCTTGTGCCCACATTAGACCTCATGATTTCACTTGCTCATACTTAACTCGATTTTTAGCCTAAACAAAGTAAAATAATTACCTAGACATAATTAAATAAAATAACACAAAATAAATAAACGAAATAAACATACTTGAATTGAAATAGAAGTTCAAAAATAAAAGCAATCTTTGAGCAACACCAACTTTGCCCAAAGCAAATTAAAAAAATACATAAAATAAAAAGGTGCCCAAAAGGCTTGTTTCTTCCTTGGCTAGACTCTCATTGAAAATAAAAATACAAAACAAACTAATCTAAGGTGTGGAATTATGTGTGGTAAACTTCCACTCTCTAGCTCTCCAAATTCGTCCTCTGGCCGCAGGGGGACTGCTTCCTTATATAGAGATTTCAGTGGGCCTTTGGGCCAGGTCCATGTAGATTAGGACTTGTGGGCGCAACAGCTAGGGTTTCTGGGCACGGCGGCTAGGGTTTCTGGGCGCAGCCATATTGCTGAGATTTTTTTCCATATTTGCTTTGCCCGCATCAGATATGCATCCCATAACTTTGGCAAGTAAAGTAGGGCAGATCCTCCTATGTATGGTAAGTGGATATCCGTCTTCTTCTTTCCTTATGTTGATGGGTGCGCGTTGTGCCCTTGTACGCCAAGTTGTGCCTCAAAATCAGCATCACAATTCTGCTTAATTTTCGTTCGACCTCTGACTTGCGGTTGTGCCTGTGAACACCAACTTTTTCCGTTGTGCCCTGGAATGCCAGATTTTGCTCCTGTGTCGCCACTGTGCCTTGGAACGTAATTGGATCTCACGTGGTACTTAGTCTGGGCATAGGAGTACAACTGCTGTGCCCATGAATGATATCAAATCTTTGCTTCTTTTGCGAAATGCAGTCTGTTGTGCCTGGGATCCTGTCCACATGTCCCTATGCCCAAAATGTGTTCTCCCAAACACAAAACACATAACAAAAGACTCGATCTATACCTAAAAGACACACAAAAAGAGCACGAAAAATGGGCTCATCAAATTTCCTGGAGGTTATACGCAAGTGAGTTACCTCGTGAACCAACTTGTGTCATTTAGACATATGTTGCTACGCACGAGTGTGTGAGGCCGATTCGACACAAACAAGTCAGTACTGAATGGGTATCAAACATTTTCATGGAGGTTTTGAAGACTAATCCTACGATGAAGGCTCTTGATATTTGGAAAATTTTACAGACACAATATCATGCTAATAATGTAGAAATAATGACGTGTTACAGGGCAAAGACGCAAGCCTTTGAAAAATTGGTGGGAAGTTATGAGTTACTACAACAAGCTTTAACCATAATTGGCTGAATTGCAAAAGAGGGATATAGAGGGAAAGTTTATTGCAAAAGCATATTTTGATACAAATGGCAGAAGTGTGTTTGAACGTGTATATAGGATTTTATGCTCTTCGAAAGGGTTTCTTGATTGGATGTAGAAGGTTCATTGGATTTAATGCGTGCTTTCTCAAGACTCGTCTAGGAGGGGCATTAGTTGCTGCATTTTCAAAAGACTGTAGCCTAAAAATGTATCCAATTGCATGGGCTGTCGTGGAAAAGGAAAATGAAGAGACATGGAAATGGTTTATGGAGTTGTTATTTGAAGATTTTGGTATATTAGATGGGTTTGGATGGACATTCATGAGTGATAAGCACCTGGTAACCTGGTAACCTTGTTGTCATGTTTAACATAATTGAAGTTTACTTTAATATTTCCAGTTTATCTTTTGCATGCATGGCTTGATTAATGCGGTTCAAATATTGGCTCCTAATGTTGAGCACACAGGCACTGTGCAAGGCATATTTATGCCAATTGGAAGAAAAAGCATGGTGGAAAGAAGTTCAAGGCTTTATTTTGGAAAATGGTGAAGACTACAACGGTCATTTTGGGTACTACCCACCAATCCTATAATTTTCCTCAAAAACTAAAATTTAGCCTTTAAAACTTACCATTTTTTGATCACTTAACTATTATTACAATTAGAGTTACTCTTAAATTATAGTTCCAACATTTGACCTTATGATGATATTTTAACTCAAATTATAAATATAATTTATATTAATATTTATTGTTCTCTTAATAACTCGAGTTAAAACTTCTGTCAACTGAAAGCGGATCGTATATCATCATAAATAAATTTGGCAACATTGTCATTCTTTCAACAGAAAGCCTCCCGATTAATACAAGAAATTTCCTCGATGGCATCGAAACATATGCATATAGGCAATTAACTCAACTAATTAGCCTTGCAGATGCTATATATCTTTTTTGCATCAATTCAAAGCTACAAAAAGGTTTTATGCGATTAAAAGGTCCGTTGAGCGCCTCATGGCTATGTCATAATAGATCCAAACAAATTCTTTATATAATAAAGCAGAGGACTCATACTAACAATATTTTCGCCTCAAAAAAAATATATATATACTAACAATATATTGGTAGACTTTCTATTTCACCACAACAGAACCGATCACCTACCCACCGTGGGCAAGCATAACGTGCCCACCATTGATGTGGCAATTTTAATTAGGAAAGATAACTAATAAATCTTACTCTAATTAAAATTATCTTACTATAATTACAATTGCCACATCATGGTGGACACGTTATGCATGCCCACGGTGGGTAGGTGATCGGTTCTGTTCACCACAAATATTTCACCACTTTTGTTCTAAAAGGACTCTTTCTACTGTCATAATTTTTCCCATTGAGATTTCTATCTGCAAAAGGTTTAACTCATTGTTAACATAGCCACGAGTCTAGTTCCAAATCCTTAATTTTTAAATAAATTTCCATATATTTAAAACGACAGAAAAGTTGTATATCATAACCCTTGAAAATATTGTCGATGGTGAGGCATTTTTCTGGAACAAATTATAAAAACAAAAATCTACCATGAACTATACATCTGAGACTTGATGAAATGCACTTTGTACAGACTGCAAATTATTTTTTCCCATTGCATTCATAAAAGAAAAGAAATGTAATAGAAATGAGAAATCAAGGAAAGAAACGTATGAGGTAGAGGAAGGAGAAGGATATGCAATGATGAGCCCTTAATTACAACACATGTACAAGAGATGTCGGGAGAGAAGAGACGAGTCAGTATATGGTGTCGATGGTCAGCTTCCTCTTCGGAGGTGATTTCTCTACAACTTGTTTCTGCAAGTCCATGAAGGTCGAACCTTTGTGGGCAAACAATCTCCGCAAATTGATCACAGACAGCTCATTGAAGCTAGCAACGGCTAGGTCAGCTTGCCCCAAATCATACCTGGTTTTAAACGCAACATCAGCATGTTGATATTTTTCCTATTTAAAGATTAATTGTCTGTTCCTATCTCTGAAATCACATCATTAGAAAAGAATACAATTTTGGAATTTTCTTTTTGGCATGTGAAGGAGAAGTTGTACAAAATTATTAACATGATGCAAATCATTGACATATCTAAATAGCAAATGACAAACTGAGGGAAATTTGTGGGTCACGTACGCTGGATGGGTACCAATTAAAGCTATAGCCATCATCGTGCAATTATGAGCAGCCGTTATTCCTCTGGGGTCATCCTCAAACACAACACACTTGGAAGGTTTTCTGTCCAACTGCAACAATTTTTAGGTGAATGGTGAGAATTAAAAAGTTGTGTCGCCCCAACTTAAATATTCTCATATCGGATATGTGAAGTATTGTTTCTTCTCTATTTAAGCAGATTACTGTACCAAAAATACAGCTGAATGTACCTTAACAGACGCTGAAAGGAATCTATGAGCTAGGGACTCCATACCATCTTCCTCCGACACAACGGCCTGCAACTCCAAAAGGGAAAGTCTTAGCTTTCAAAAAAAGTGATGATCATCATTTTAACCTAATGCATATCAGTTCAAAAGACCATAGAAATTTGGAGAGAGGTGTCATTTTGTCAATTTCCAGGTACAACATATGGCCTAAAGGAAAAGCATCTGCATATGAGACTAAATCCACATTTGTCTGGGTAAAAATAGTATGATTTAAATCAGAACAAGTTACCACGTACATTAAAGACCATACACAATATTAATCAACATTGAACAGTGGCCAAGATAAGAGTATAATGCACTGTCGTGAGGATAAGGAGAGGAGAACCAGAATGACAAGTGCATAATATCCGAATATTTGAATTTGCAAGTAAAAGCCTAGTCTGTAAGCATCTTCATGCCTGTGCGAGCATGCACACAAACACACACTGCTGACATGCGCACATATAGAGAGGGAGGAGAGACCTGGAAATAATTTTTCAGACCCATCCTTTGTAAAGTGTCAACCATGTTCTTGCGGTCAAGACTTGAAACAACTGCACAAGGGATGCGAGATGTAGACAGAGCATCTAACCATTCCTTTAGACCTTCTACAGGTTCTGAAAACTAAAGACAAGATTAAATAATTAATTACAGTATATATATATATATATATATATATATAAAGAAAAAAAAAGCAGAACAAGCAAATGAAAGTTATTGAACATCTTACTTTGATAAGGTTGTCATAATATAACTGTGAGAGCCTGGACTTCAGTCTATCTACATCATCTTCATCCTTTTCCCAAAGCAATACCTAAAATTTTGTCAAAGAAATACAGTCAGGACTTCAGTGGAGGAATCGAAACTTCAATGAAGTATATTCCTCTTTTTGCACAGACAAGCTTATGTAAACCTCCTTATGATGCTGCTGAATAAAGATGATAAATCAAAGCTTATAGTTTCTTTTATTATTGTAATTTGAAGAAATACAAAATGACTCAGACATGCAATAGCCCCTCAAGGTGACTCGAACCCCCCAACCTACTAGTTGGAGGGTAAATTCAATTACACCTTTTTAGAGCCCCAGACCCCCTTCGTGGCAACCCCTCCTCATACAGCCACGCCCAGACACACTAAAAGTTACAATTCCGGTGCGTGTGTGTGTTGGCCAAGCGATAAGGGGTTAATGCCCAAGGCCAAAGGTCTTGGGTTCGAGTCCCCTGTGGCGCGGCCTTTAAATTTATTTATTTAATACTGTTAATTTATTCAAAAAAAAGAAGTTACAATTCTATGCTCACTCCTGCCTACTACCAGTACCAAAGGAATAGATAATTCCTAAATGCTTCTAGATGAAACAAACCAACAAGGCAACAACCCATTAGTAAGAAATACCAAATAACCCCCCCCCCCCCCCCACACACACACAAAAGATTAATAGCAAGAATAAATAACATGACAACACTAGCTGAACAGCTCGATTTTGACCTTTTGAAGCTTTTTATTGAACTTAGTCTTCCAAAACAATGTTACAGAAGCCTATCCAAACACCAGCACCATCCCAACCATGTGCCAAACAATTTCTCTCCTTACATAACAAGGAAAATGCCGTGAAATGAGAAATTGAATACACTTGTCTGAAATGTCTATGAACACCAATGCATGAATTCATTGCCTATAGTCAGTTTAGAGAACATATATAGTATTCCCTCCGTCCCATTGGGCTTGTCCCATTTGGTTTCGGCACGGTTATTAAGGAGAGTATTAGTAGTGTTAAATGTGCAGATAAAGTAGGAGAGAGAAGGAGAGAGAGGTGATAAAGTGATAAAGTAGGAGTGTTATTTATAGAAATGGGACAAGATGAATGGGACAAACAAAAAAGGAATACGGGACAAGATCAATGGGACGGGGGGAGTATAAATGTAATAATTTTTCGATACCCAGTCAAATTGGAAATTATGCATAAAGTATTTAAGTATCATTAAAAGCCACAAATGACGGGAAAGAGTACATGAAAAATCATCTTTAGATTCAGACCTTGCGCAGAACATGATCAGCACCAGCATACAGCAAAAATCTTTGTACATTGTCATCGTTAGGAATCTCCTTTCCTGCAAAATAATTGTTCTTTTCTCAAATCTATAGACTATAGGAATTCACAAAAACCTAGTACAGGTGCACAAGGTCATCATTTTCCTGTTAAAGGGTGTCAGTGTCAAAGCCTCAAATCAATAGGAATTCAGAAGAACCTAGTAGAGGTGCGCAAGGTCATCATTTTCCTATTAAAGGGTGTGAAAGCTGAGAATTTCACCAACTGGAACTAAAACATAATTTTCTGTAAGCATACATCCACTGGGCTACTTTAAAACAAACATGTTTCACGTAACACCAAATAAGTCAGCTCTTTCTAGCAACCAAATTTCTGGTACATTGAAGCCCATGCTATTGTAGGCAACAGCAACTAGATAATCATCGCAACATAGCTTAGCTAAAAAGTTAACTTTCTAGCCAATACAACGAAGAAAATGTCATTACATCCTGAATTAAAGCACATAAGCAAGTTTGTTTGTTTGCCATAAATGTAAAGGCTGCATCCTTTACTCAATTTCATTGTGGATATTAACACAAAGCTCAATCCTAGAATATTCTATTCAGTGTTGGTCATGCACTTATCATGCATACATCCTAGGGATTTGTTTCCAAATGTAACTCAAACTTTTGCACTTTAGATTCTGATATCCACGTAGAATCCCAGACATAAAAAACAAGCAAACTGAGAAATCAATCAACTCAAGTGAAATACCCTCACCTTCTTCAGATGCAAGTTGTTCCCAAGCACGCAATTTTAAGGCTTGAGTATCTGCCTGTACAGGAATCAAGGAGTACACATTCAGTAGAAGAACATGCAATCTACATAATTAAAATTGTAATATGTACAAGAAAATGCCATTCAAATTAGAAAGTTATACAGTTTCGGGGGGGGGGATTTAATTTAAGCTCCTTTTGACTGTAAGAAAAATAAAATTGATGGCATGCCACCAACAGGGTTAATCCATGTGGGTGCAGAGGTGATAAGATGGACTAGCACAGGTGTACATATATAAGAACTGATCTTTTCTGATGAGACCTCGAGGTGAGTAACCACTAAATATATCAAGTAGTATAGATAATCACAAACTTGCAATAATCACCTCAAACAGAGTTTGAGTATACAAACTATGATTACTGCAAAAGCATACTAACAGTAAGCTTCGATTCCAAAGAAGCAAAAATCAAACAAAATGAAGGATGCGTCTTAGTCCTATTTCTAACTCATTTTCGTTAAGGAGAAAAGTGGTGTAACAGCAACATTCATTTGATTAGGTAAGACAAAGTTATTTTATTATGATTTAGGAAAGAGTGTGAATTACAGCAGCGGTAATTATTTAATTACATGACATATAATTTACTTCATCTTCATGGTCTTTCAGGTTCACATTGGTTCGTGTCTAGACATTCGCACCACCATTACCATTAGCAACTAAAGATTCATTGAAGTACAACCCACCAGAAGAATAATATTCATACAGATAATAACAAAAGAACAATTTACGCACAAAATTGTGACTGGATCTTCATAGATAAACAAATGAACTTTCTATATTCATTGCAAAAAGTACATATGAGTCAAATACATGTACACATACTGTTGCAAAACAACATCTTTCAGGAATGTGGAATAACCACAAATGGTAGTAGCACATAAAAACAGCATTTACCAAATACTCATGATTATAACTCAAAAGTTTACCACAACATCCCAAGAGAATATGAGGCCATAGGCTTCATCAGGCTTCATGGCATAGCGAATTCGTTGGAGGAAACCTTCTTGCATTCTGTCATTTAAAAAATCCTAGTATGATACCAACAATACAAACCCATTAATTTTAACTGAAAAGTGAATCGTAGAGAATGATATGTGATGACAAAATGTACACCCAAAACTTACAACATCGACTTTAAGGGGACCTTCGGGTCTAAATGTCTCAAAACCTTCGCCATATTCTGCTCCAATGACCTGAAGAATTTAGCAAGATAAGTCTACAGAGAATTAATGATAGTGCAGCATGAAAAAATAATACTAATTCACAGAAACGAACAAAGAGGGGAACCTCATGTTAATGTTTCTTTTTTCTCACCACCAAAAAACTGAAATTAAACAAACAATAAAAAACCCAAAAACCTATAATTACTAAATAAACTTCTTCCAATTCTTAAATTCATGAAGCAAGAAACTGAAAAGTCGACGGAACCACACGAACCCAAATTCCAAAGAGTTCACAAAAAGACGAATCAAAATAACAAAGTTAAAAAAACAAAAACAATTAAGGGGAAATGGAGAGAGAGCAGAAAGAACCTCCTCCATGAAAATCTTGTTGGGTATATTCGGGAACCCGTTAAGCTGTCCATTCTCATCCGAGCCAAAACCATTCCTAATCACTAAAGATTTACTCCGGCGCTGCTGCTCTTCCGCGGCGCTTGCGCGATTTAATCTCTGGTAACGGCAGATTAAAAGAGGCGAATGATTACGAAGAAACAGAATAAACAAACTTTCAATCACACAGAGGAATTAGCGTCGAGAAGAGAGTACCAAAAATGTGAGTTTAGACGAGGGGGTAAGAGAGAGAGGGGAGGCGGGAGTGACAGGTAGCAGAGAACAAGAGGTGCAGCTGAGAGCATTCTCCATTTTTGGAAGGGCGGCCTACCTCTGGAACTTGTTATACCTGCTATTTTATTTATGATTTATTTTATGGGCTTTATTTTAGGATTTTAAGGATGATTTGTTCACTGCCCCATTTTATTGCTATTAGCCCATGTTTGATTAGATTTTTTTGAAGCTTTACGAAAAGATTTAATTAATTGAATTCATTATAAATTGAGTACTAAATTATTTGATTTGAGTAATAAATTAATTTATGCTTGAAGGTAATTCAATAATTCAATTTGTTACTTTTTAAAAATTTTGAGAAATAAAATTGTTTATGCTCGTAACTCTTCTCTTCAACTCTTTGTCTTTTCTTCTTCTTCGTCGACGCTAAAGATCTCCATCATTTCCGATGTCTTAAGAAGATCAAATTTCATTTCAGATATTGCTACATTTTCTTTGGTACTTGTTAGAATTTATTCCCTTCAATTTTTCAGAATCATAAAATTGATTTTTAACTGAAAATTATTGATTTTACTCTTTCTGATTGGTTATAATGTGCTAGAATTGATTATAAATTTAGCTTTTCGATTTTATCAAAAATCTTTACAAGTAATCTCTTATTTTTCTGAATAGAAACTTTTGGAATTTTTTTTGATAAAATTTATGTTGGAAGGGTGCTTTGATTTGTATCATTTGCATCTTGATTGCTCTCCTTACCCCTTATCAGGTACGTGTTTTCTAACCCTGCTCTTCCTATTCTTGTTGTGTTAGGGAACTTTCTATCTCTCATACTCCTGCATTAGGGGAGCTTTTGTTTAGGGTTTTTTCGTTTCTTTGCCTCTGCTCTATTTCTAATTGATTGTAATGGGCTAGAATTGAATGGATGAATTATTAATCATAGGCAAGAGAGTATGAAACTACCAAATTCTCAGTGTTAAATCCTCCTTGGACAATTCATGACACTACAAGAAAATGCGGCTCTAACGACCGAAATTTCGGTCGTTAAAACCCAAAAATCGGTCGTTAATATTTTTAACGACCGATTTAACGACCGTTTTTTTCGGTCGTTGTTTGCATCGTCGCTCGAGTTTTAACGACCGTTTTTTCGGTCTTTAAATTTAACGACCGATTTTTTATTTTTAACGACCGAAATTTCGGTCGTTAAAAAGAAAATAAAAAATAAAAAATATAAATAAAAAAATTATTTTTTTTTATTTTTTTTTAAATAACGACCGAAATTTTATTTTTAACGACCGAAAATTCGGTCGTTAAAAAATTAATAAAAAAAAATATTTTTTTTTTCGAAAAAAATAAAATTTTTTATTTTTTTATATATCTTTGTATCCCACAAGTATTTTTAGTGTATTTCTAATGTATTTTGACCTTAATTGCATACCATTTGACGAACTTCCCAGTAGGTCACACCCATCTTACTTGTGCTCTAAGTCAAGAGCGCTTAACCTTGAAGTTCCTTTCGAGTAGTCACCAATAGAGAACACTCATATTATTGATATATATAGTACCTATTAATTCATTTAAACTCTAATTCAATATAAAATATCATTAATCATTCATAACCTTATATATGTCGAGATAATAACTAAGATTTGTAGTGTCGGCGAAACATTGACGATAAATATACGATCGAATTTAAAATAATAAAAAATTAATATTATCGTAATTAAAAAAAGAAAAGAAAATATGAGTATGAAAAATAACAATCAAATATACAACAAAATCAATATTAAATCAAATAATCAATATTAATAAAATTAATATTTGAAAAATAATTTTATTATTTTAAAATAATAAAATTATTAATATTTTGAAAATAATGAATCTAATAATTTAGAAAATCTAATAAGTCTAATAATTTATTATAATAAGTCTAATAATTTATTATAATAAGTCTAATAATTTATTATAATAAATCTAATAATTTATTATTATTTGCAAATAATATCACATTTTTATTAATAATATCACATTTTAAAAAAAATTAAAAAAATATATTTTTTTATTTAAAAAATATTAAAAAATAAAAAAAAATAAAAAATAATATTAACGACCGAATAATTCGGTTGTTAAAAAAATTAATTTTTTTAAAAAAAAATTATTTTTTTTTTCAAAAAAAATAAATTTTTAATAAAAAAATAAAAAAATATATATTAACGACCGAATTTTCGGTCGTTAAAATTAAAAAAATAATTAAAATATAAAAAAATAATTTTTACGACCGAAAATTCGATCGTTAAGAAAAATTAAATATTAAAATATTAAAAAAATAATTAACGACCGAATTTTCGGTCGTTAAAAAATAAAAATAAATAAAAAATAAAATCGGTCGTTAAACGGTCGTAAATCGGTCGTTAAGGCCGCAAAATTAACGACCGAAAATTTCGGTCGTTAATTTCGGTCGTTAGACGCGTGTTTTCTTGTAGTGTGATATACGAAAACAAAAGATATGCTAGTTGAAATTGTGCTAGTGGAAACTGGAAAGTGAAAGTGGTTTCAAGAATGATAAAAATTGTGCTTCCTGCTTGTGGCTTAAGAGCTGATCCACGATTGAGTCAAGGATTAAACATTGATACGAGAAGTATAGTGCACTAGCTTAAATGCTACTCCCTCCGTCCCACTTAAGACGCAACATTGCTTTTGGGCACAAGATTTAAGGAGTTATATATTAAGGAGTGATAAAGTATGAGAGAAGAAGTAATAAAATGATAAAGTAGGAGAGAGAATGTAATAAGAAAATATTTAATTAGTGATAAAGTAAGAAAGAGAAAATAAAAAAGTGATAAAGTTGGAGAGAGAATGTAATAAGAAAATATTTAATTAGTGTTAGTTTTTGCCAAATAAAGAATGTAGCATCTTGGTTGGGACGGCCCAAAAAGGAAAATGTTGCATCTTGGGTGGGACGGATGGAGTATTTGTTATTTTCATTAATCATTTGCTTTTAACAAAAATATTATTTTCATTTAAGAAAATTGTCATTTCATATCATGTTTTATATGCATAATTTCATTATTATTATTGTTAGTAAAAGTATAAGTATCATTTGTTGTTAATAATAGTATTATTTACATATAGTATTTAAATGGAATAGGGCAGAAATGAAAAAAAAGAAAAAGAAAAAAGTGACAACGGATCTAGGCGAGTGGAATGGACGCAAACATGGGCCCAAATTTGACCCGACCGTATGACGAGATCTCTCTCAAGGGAGACCAGCTCTATCTCTTTTGTGTTGTTAACTTTGATAAGGTTGGCAAGGAAGAAAAACTAATGGGTTATATTACCTCCGCCCCCTAGACATCTTCCTAAGGGAGGGTGGCACGGGTTTTAATAAAAGTTAGTTGTGTATTTGATAAGTAGAAAATTAGTCCCACAAAAAGTGAAGATTGTAAAAGTAATAGTGAGTGCAATCATTTCCAAAAGTATATTAGGAAGATATTTTGGGGACGGACCAAAATGGAAAGAGAGAAAGATGTTTGAGGGACGGGAGGAGTATCTATTTTTCCCATAAATTGTTAATAAATTTTGATTTTTGGATAATTGAGTTTGATCGCATGGGTGAGATGGTTAGCGAGCTTGATGGACAAACAACCAAGTGGGCTTCCAAATTTTATGCTTCATATTTAACTTGAAAAATTATTGTATTGCAAAAGCTATCATTATATAATATGATTAGTTATTTATGGCATCTCCATATTTCATTCTCTTATTTGGCTTCATCACAATTTTTATTTTAATTTCTCTGTAATTCTAGTGCTTTTGATTTTAATACTATAGATCTATGTGGCTTTATTATTTATCTACGTGTCTCCTATTTTATGATTCTTTTATTTCTCTTCTTAATTTTCATTTCAACTACCAAACCTCCAATTCCACACCAAAAAACGCACACACGTCTCTCCTAATTTTCCTACAATGGCGGTCATCGTATTATATTCTTCTCTCTGTTTGCGGTACAATTTTGTTTCTTCTAACTCCTACTTTGTATGATTTATTGTCCAGATATTTGTATATCTCATCCGGAAGAGATGATTAGCCTCATTTCCTCCGATGCTCTAGCTCCAGGGCCCAATCCATCTTCACCATTTCCCTTGCTCTAATCCTTTCCTCAAACCCTTTTGGCGCCGGTTTCTCGTTGTCGTTGCCGCAATCGCACACACATCAAAAACGTTCAATTCCACAACAACAAAATGCACGCATATTTATCATAATTTTCCTACAATGGCGATCGCCGTGCTATCTTATTCTTCTCTCTGTTTTGCGGTACAATTTTGCTTCTTCTAACTCATACTTTGTATGATTACTTCCCAGATATTTGTATACATCATCTGGAAGAGATGATTGGTCGCATTTTCTGCTAAGCCATCAGCCCTTAAGCTTTGGCGCCGCACTAAATCCATCTTCACCATTCCCCTTTCCTCAAACCCTTTTAGCAGCGATTTCTCCCGCAATCGACATTGTCTGCTTCTATTCGTCGGCCACCACTAATGGCTGCCCTACCGCATCACTTGGCCGTAGGGCTAGAAATTGCCATTATCGTCGCTGCCATTATAAGTATTCTATTAGGAAAGATTACAATTATAAATATAGAATGATTAGGGCTCTACTTTAGAAAGAACAAAATTTGGAAGTATATACAATCATTTAGATAATTTTTTAACGATGAAAACTTTATAACCTAGATTTTTAGAATAAATTTATTACTTCACTTTAAATTATGTCGCATCCACCCCGTCGCCCCGTCTCCAGCCTTTGCTTCATCCTTCACTCTTCAATCTTCAAGTAACAGCTTTTCCCTCAAATTTTATGTAGGCTCGATTTTAATTGTGTTGTAGGGCATATTGTTAATTGCTATGCTAGAATTAAATGGTTGTGGCTAATGAATGAATAGGACAAATTCGTATGCTCGATTCTTAGAGCATCAGTAGTGGGGGGTGACCTGATAGAGGGGGGACCACATTGGGTCAGTGAGGCTGCAGTGGGATGACATGATAGCTGACCTGATTTTTTCAGTTTTGATTATTGTATTTTTCATTTAATTTTAATTGCAGAAATTTAAATAACACAATTTACTTCAAATTAAACTTCATTAATTTTAAAAATCCTAAAGATTACATTTAAAAAAAAAACATAAAGACACAATTTAAAATTACTTAATTAAAAACTAAAAACATAAAATCCTAAAGATCTCCAGCTTCTCTCATCCTAGCGATGATCTTCGCGCAACGCTACTTGTGGAGGACGAGGGTTTCTGGATTCATGTCGTCGGTCTTCACGAATAAAATCCGGTCGTCGTGCATCTGCTTCAGGAGTTTGTTCGACTTGGCGACCTCGGCCATCATTTGTTTGATGTTCTCGTCCGACCTGTCCATCCTCTCCACGTATTCGGGTGGAGGCCTGGAGCTTTGCGTCACCTTTTCTTTCCCCTTCACCGCTCTCACCGCTGCCTTCGCCGCCTTATTTCCAATCGGCCCGACGCCGAGGTAGTGAAGTCACCCGTCTCCGACGTCTTCGTCCACTTAGAGGAATGGACGTCGCCCTCAAGGTACATGGACTTGAACCTCCGATTGATCCGGAGCATCCTCTATGCATTCCAGTAGTTGAAGGGGCCGTTAGTTGGGCTCCTTGCTTGGAACATGACTTGGGCCTTTTGTTGGAGCATGTCATCGGAATGGCTGGAAGGCCACTTCGCGCAAACCTTCACCCAAACATTCTCCCACTACTTCACATTCTGGGCCACTTGTCACAGCCCGCAATCCCTAAGGATGGCTTAACCGGGGTTATGACTCGGGAAGGGGATCAAGAAGCGGGGAAAGAAAGGGGCATTTACTTAACAATCAAATATTTTACGAAAAGAGACATTTATTATATAACACTGGGATCATAACTGATCACTTGGCCAAATACAAGACGTTCGTTCGGGAAAGCCCGTCGAAGTGGATTACTCAACAAAAGAGTATCATACTTAAAATAAAACATTATCATAATCAGAGTATCTTTCAGCGGAAATACGTGTGAGTTATACATATGAAGATGTATACTCAAGGTTACATTATTGTTCTATGTCAAAAGGTACATCCGCTCAACTCCACTCCATTCCATCACCCGCTCAACCTGCACATTAGGGAAAACAACATGCAGGGCTGAGTAAAAATACTCAGTGAACATATGCCGGAAATATAACATTTTATATCATTTATTGTACTGCCAACAGTAACACACAGGGTTTTACTTGAAGGACCTGTGCTTACTAAACATTTTCTTTCATTTCATAAAGTTGGATGCGCATCCCATTTTCAGTCTATATGATCCATATCTGTTCCTTTTACGCGCCGGGAAGGAGGCCTCCTTCCACGGACGCCAAGACCGGTCGCAAGCGACACACAGTCTCCATGAGTGTACACGTTAACCCTTACTAGCAAACCTTCGTCTAGCGTAGGGTCCGAATTCGATTTCCTTTATAGTTGGCGAACCAACACAGATAGGATACATACATAAAACATAAACATTTTTGGCAGACAATCATTTCATAAACATTTACCTTTCCTTTCATAAGAACCATTCATCAATTAATCATTTCCATAAACATTTCATTTCATAATAATCATTCATCATTTGAAATATCACAGTTATATCATTTCATTTCGTATAAGAGGCCTGTATCCAGGGGATCTCTATATACGTGTTTTAAGAAAGCCCACCTCATTCCGTTCCCACTAGGGGCGTAGAGTTACCTCCTTCTTTAGCTTTCACTTCCCGTCTGGACCTTTATTGACGAAGAGTCGATAAGTTCGAGAAGAAAGTCGTGTAAGAAAGGAAGATAGGTCTCTAAACTAAACTATCTCCTTTAATGATTTTAGGGTTCTAGCATCCATATTAATCTTATCTCGTCAAAACCTTAAACTCAAAACATTTATCACATAACTAACATTTAGGTTCGAAACCGTTTATTTGAACATCATCATGCGCATCAATCATAACTCGTTCTACTCACGCCATCAAGTTAAATATTCCGTCATTTAATAACAAATCATATAATATTACATAAAAAAAATTATGTCATCATAGATCATTCTTTCTCATACTTAAAATAATTTAATCATTTTCAAATAATCCATATTAATAAGTCATTTGAAAAGAATTAATTTAAATAAGAGTTTAACTCAAAATATTTTATTTTAAAGTCCATTTGTAAAAATACTTGAAACAAATGAACTCCATTTAAATAATTAATTTAAAGGTTAATATATAATTAAATCAATCAAGCTCAATTTAATTTTAATAATTAAAAGCTCAAATAATTTAAATAGATATAAGCCCAAATTAATTAGATAAATTAGATCCATTTAATTTTTGTTTAATAACAGCCCAAGCAATTAAGTTAAAATAGGCCCAAAACTTTTAAATGAAATAGCCCATCAGCTTTTATTTGTAAAGGGCCGAGCCCAAACATTTAAATCGAAGCCCATCTGTTAATTAAATAAGGGCCCACACACTTATTAAAATCGGCCCAAGTCTCGGCCCAACAGTTAAATAAAAACCCAAGTTCATCCCAAGCCCATCTTAATTAAAATAAAAACAAGGCCCAAAAATAATTAGGGCAAAGCCCAAACTTACTCTTCTTCTTTAAACAAACACTCTCACACACACACATACACATACAAAACACACACGCACACACTCAGCTGCGCAGCAGCCCCCCCTTCTCTTCTCTCTCTCTCTCTCGGACGATCTGTCCGTCGCCGCCGGCGAGCGGCGCGGCTCTCCCTTCTTCGGCATCTCTCCTCTCCCTGACCTCTGGTCCTCTCTCACCCTCTCGCCTCTGTCTGTCTATCCGCCGTAAACAGGACGCACGCCGCCGTCAAAGCGGTGCGCCGCCGCTGCCTCCGTCGTCTTCGCGGCAGATCCGCTGCCGCGTCAAGACCACGGCCACCACCTTTCCTCCCTTCGCTCGTTCTCACCTTCTCTCAATTTCGCACTGACTCACACACACACACACGCACGCAGACACGGCGTAAGCCGCGCCACCGCGTCGTCCTCTTCTCGCCGGTGGACAGACGGCCAGGAGCCGCCGCCTCCGTCGTCCGTCGAATTCAAGGGTAAGCCCTAATTCCCTTCTCCTTTTCTTTTTCCCTTTTCTAAATTAAAAATCTGAAAACTCATCTTTCCCCTTTTTTTTTTTTTTAAATTAAAATCTGAAATCCCCTCTCCTCTTTTCCTCTATGGCAGAACGGAAACCACCACGTGGCTCCGCCGCCTCCCGTCGACCGCCGGCAGCCCCGCGACTGCCATCCCCTGACCTCGACTCACACACACACAGCAGGGTTCAAGCCATAATTCAGTTCACAAAATAGCATAGGATTTTTCTTAGCACATATCATTCTCATACTGTAAATATCATATATATCAATTGCTTATAACATCTGAACATCTTTTCTTGTAGTTTAAAAATCTAAATTTCAGATCGTATGCCATATCTTGTAAACACATAGAGAAATATCAAGAAATTGTATGTGGCTTTGGTGGTTCGCTGCACAGATTAACTGAAATAAGCTTAAGGAGAAAAACCTTAAGATATGTGGCGTATGTTGTTGTCTCTGAATCTGCGAATCTGCTGTGTAAACTTAGGCTGCAGAATTTAGAAATGGTGAAGTGGTGGGGTTTTTAGGTGAAAAATGGTGTAGGTTATAAAAGAAAAATGGGGTGGTGAGGATCGTGAAAATTCTTCAGCTTTAGTATGAACATGGACTTTCTCTTCAGCTTGATAAGTATGAATATGGACTTTCTTCAGCATGCTTGTGGAATTTTTGTCTCGTAAATCTTGCTGATGAAAATGGTTTGTAGTAGTTGAATATGGTGGTGTGGTTGCTTTGTGAACTTGCTGCGGAAATTGAGTGTGAAGGAGAGTGAAGAAAAATGTGAAGTGTTGGGGACGTCTTTAAAGATATAGAATAGGATAATAGTCTCTTAAAGTTGGCTGTGAGAAATTGGGCTGCGTAGGTTGAAAATGGTAAAGTGTTGTGGAAGACTTTAAAGATATAGAATTGGATTGGTGGTTGATTTATGACCATGTATCTCTTAATCCCATTTAGCAAAATATCTAAAGACTAAACACATTAATAATTATCCACATAAGTAAGCTCAATCTTATATAAACAACACGTACCTAATTCCCATTGAAGCATAAAAATCTATTTGGGTTTGTCAATTTAATAAATCAAATAATCACATAGGCTCACTTTAACAATCAATTAAAAGATCTATATTTAACACTTCAATGTTAAATTCTCGATAATAAATTAATGGACTCAAAATATATTTTGAGTGTATCATCCATTGAAAAATAAAAATGAAAATAAATCATCACGTATATAAATCATCAAATTCATATAGGTCCGTATTTCGTATTTTATTAATGGATGTCGAACCCTACTTATCATAATAAACCCTTATATTAGTCATTAGAAGAATTAAATCCTCAATTAAAAGTCGGGTCATTACACCACTCGGGCGAAGTGTCCCTTTATTTGGCGGGGCTTGAAGGCGGCGTCGAGGAGGCTGTTAACGCGGTTGAGAATCCGGCCCCAGTAGGCCTCGCCTTTTTTATCGACACCCCGGATGACGTCGTTCGTCACCTCCGCCCAAACACGGACAATAAGGTCCGTCTCCTCGAGGGTGTATGTGTGTCGAGTGGCCCTTCCCTCCTTCGGCTCTCTCGCCAGCGCCTTCTCCTTGAAGGCCATAGCCTTCCGCCGCCCTCTTTTTTTGGGCTTCGACGCACTGTGAGCGGCCGGTGGCTCCTCGTCACCGCTTGGACGAGGTTCCTCCTCCAAGTTGATATCAGCCAAATTGGGATGATAATCATCTCCGCCGGAGAGGTCGGAAATCTAATTTGAGTCGTACCAATTGGAATTGTATGGATCCATTTTTTTTTGGAGAGAAATTGAAAGAGAAGATATAAGAGTATGAAAGAGAGGTGAAGAAGAAGAAGAAGAAGAAGAAGAAGAAGAAGATAGGCAAATTTATGGAAGAGAAAAAAGGAAAAAAAAAATCAAACGGTCGAATGACCGTGATCCGTGAATATGAAACAAAAGAAAAGCAGCAACGGTCAAATTCATTCTAATTTGATTTTTTTTTTAAAACACGCGCCTGGCCAAAATTCTATCGGAGCTGCCCTGTTCTATCGGGACCCCATCGAGGCGCCTTCGGTTGCAGCGGGCGACCCGATATGCGGGGTGACTCGAGACCCCCTATCGGGGCACCACTGCGGGTGCTCTTATATGTGGTTATGTGAAACTGTGACCATAATAGTTGATTTTTTAAGAAGTGTTTTATTTGATCCTTATACATTTATATTCTATATTAGTAGATTCTTTTTTAACATATTCATTTGGTCAGTTAATTTTTCTGTTAAATATATACCACTTCAATATTAGTATTATTTAAGTTGTTCACTTCATTAATTATTATTAAATGATGACTCTAACTTATTCCACATTATATTTTAAAGGAATTGGAAGATAAACAAATTAAGTTTGCTGTGAGAAACTCATCAGAAACATCAAACATTCAATTCTAAGAAAACATCAAACTTTTTGTCTTGGGAGACTCATGATATCACTTTTATTCCAGTGATACATGATTTGATCATATAAATTCTTCTCTTCCAGTCTTTTAACACGATGAAATCGAGCCAAACCACAACTAGCTACAACGCACACAACCTGTTCGATGAAATTCCAAACTGGTGGCAGAAGACGATGTTCATGCGTTAAAAATAGAGACTTTTATTTCAACGGCTACAAGCTCATCTATGTACACTGCGTAAGAGAAAACTTAAGGACAAAATTGTTGTCTGCATTGCATTAATTGTCAGTTATAATGTATTATGGTCGAAAGCTTGGAGCTAATTAAGGTTTATTATCTAAATTTTTTATTGTAAATAACCTCTCAAGATACCAAGCACTGATCATAAATATTCTATATCAAGAGCATAAACAATACACTAAACATACCTATGAATTGTTTGCTCTATGACAAAATTTCTCGTTAATTATGAACCAGAAATCATTAGGCTCAGAAAATGACATACAGCGATTGCCATATCTACGTATAGGTTTTCTTTTCTTTTTGTTTATAGAGAGGCATGTGTTTGGAATAATTAAGTATTTTGATAATAATTTATCAAAATCTTTTATTAGAATATGATATGGAAGATATGATGTGGATTTTTTTTATGTTTTAGAAGAGGTATGATGATGTGGAACTTAATTTAATAATGAAATGGTATATATTTAACAGAAAAGTTAACTTATTAAATGGATCTGTTAAAAAAGGATCTAATCAAATCTAATATAAAAGTATAAGGATCAAATGAAACAAAAAAATCTAGAAGGACTCGATGAAATAAAAAGTCAAAGTATGAGGACTTTACAATGTGTTTTGCCTAAAAAAATCTTATTGTCAATTGGTTTGGTTATGGATACTCGTAACTGGAATTCTAGCATATATTCGCGTACCATTCTCTTTCGGTGAGATTATGATTGCTCGTGCATAATCTAAATAATTTTTTTAGTTGGATTTACTCATATAAATTATTTTCAGAGGATAAGATTTGGTCAGAACTGCGCACCACGAATATATAGACTTTTCGAAGACTTTACTTCGTTTAATGATGAATTTTTGGTCAGAATTGCGCACTGTGAATATATAGACTTGTGGAATACTTGACTTTGTTTAATGAAGAAGTTTTTTATTCTGTATGAAATCAAATGATAATATTCTTATATATGAGGATGTCGTGAGACGATGAACGTATTTGAGAAGCTGTAACAGGAATTTAAGCAATTTACTGTCAGGTTTGGCGTTGGCCTAAATTATTTTTCCTTAAGACATTATACCAATAATATATACAACTTGATACTTAAGTTCCCAGATAAACCATAACAAGAATTTTGATTGCTTCCCATTTCAGTAGTTACTTCCCTAGCCAAAATTTCTGAAGTCGAGAGTTTCTTAACAATATATAATCCAACTTTTAATATTGTTGAACATGTTATTTTATTAAGAAAATTCAAAATACATAAATATATAACATCTCACGAGACCCTTACCCATGTAATTTGAAATGCTTTATTTATCCTCTCTAGAGACAAAGAAAAGAAACCCCATTATGTTCAACTCTCTTAATGACATAATAAAAGGAAATCAAAAGTAAATGATATGGCTACTGTATTAGGATTCTAAAAGTTCTGATTTTTCGTAGATGAAATTTCATGTGCTTATTTTCATTGGTATTTCATTCTATGATATTTGAATTTAATTTGGGGATGTGTATGTGATCACTCATTCGATAGACTTAACCATTGCATTATTTCTTCTTTGTTAATATGTTAATATGTTGTCTTTTTATATTCTTATCTTAAACATAGAAGACGTCAACATCAAATAAACATATTCATTTGAATGCCACAAATGGGAAACAAGAAACAAGCTTGAGGTGATCAGAATACTTCGATTGTGGTGAATTTAGAAGAACATAACAAGTCGGGAATGAATTAAAATGATTGTAGGTGATGAAATAGTAATTGTTAAAATACACTCCAATAACTTCTTACAATTCTTTCAGTATTGTTATTTTTTAGCACATGCCTTATCTATACAATCTATAAATAACTTTTTTTTATGTACAGAGCAATAAAATTCAAGCTACCATTTTTACATAATTAAAAAATAGGTTTATGCATCTACTAGAAAATAGCCAAATTTATGTCATTGAAAACTTTTAGGCTCATTCCTCAAAGAAAAAAGAACAACTTCCAGGCTCTGGAAAATAATCTCTCAACTTTAAAAATGCCAAAATTAATCATCAATGGAGGATCAAGCATGGCCTTGCTACTAAAGTGTTAGAACTTAAGAAGTCCCCGGACATTGTGAAAGATGAATTTTAGTTTATTCCTGTTAAGGAAATACAATCACATAATAGCATGTTTATTTTGAGTAAAAATAATTTCACGAACTTTCAATTGAGCCTTCAATCAAATTAGTGCACAAGCCTTAAATAAATCGAGCTCAAATAACATACTCCCTATCGTCCTCAATATATGACTTCTTGATGATTTTCATTAATGTTGTTTTATATGACTTTTTAGATATATTTACCAAAATTAACCTTATTTATTAGCCTTTGTTAATTGTCTCATGTTTACGGCTGGCTTCTTCTCATCCTATTCATACTTCTTCTTTTCTTTTCTCAATCAAACTTCTTTCTTTCCATTCATACTTCTTTTATTTTTTTTCAATTAAATTTATCGGTAATTATTGTGAAAATTAACATTAAATTAGGTTAATACACGTAAAAAATGCAAAACACTTCAACAACTTATATTAAAAATAGAAAGGAGTATTAATTAAGATCAAGAGCACATTTTGAACATTCATAAAAAATTTCTAAGTTTTTAACGAATTTGAACTCGAATATCATGTATACGAACATTTAAACAACCGCACTCAAATTCAAATTCGACATTATTGAATATCACCCAAATTGAATTCGAATTAATTTTGAACCAAACTCAAGCTCGATTAACAAAATAGAAGCTCAGATCGAGCTCTAACATCCAAATATTTAAACTAATCGAGTTCGAACCTATTAGTATTTGGCTTGACTCGAGCTTGAACTTGTTAGTCGACTCCTCTAGAATCCTATTGAAAACTAAGAAACACGTCGCATATTAGCAACAAAATTATAAAATTGTAACGTAAGCTACAAACAATCACATGTTGACAAGTCCTGGATACATGAAGTTGTAACACGCATGAGCTGATCGACATCAAATTGCGAGAAAAGTAATACTACAATATTTTCTTTGTAAATCAAATTTAAAGGTTTCGAACTTGAACTTTTAATCATAGGCGGTTACTCAAAAAAACGGCGTCTCGGAACTCGAGAGGAAGGTGGTGGAAACTAATGGCCCGTTCTTACATTACTCTGACACAGATAAAGGAAGCCAAGTCCACCGGGTTTCCTCCGAAGGGACTGATAAATCGCCTTTAAATGAGCCAGAGACTAGAGGTAGAGAGATCAATGAAGGGAGTAGAAACGAGAAAGAGAAGGAATTTCAAAATGAACTTGAGGGGGAGGAGTGCGAATCCTCGAGGGTACCAGATTCTATCACTGCGGGGGTTGTTTCTAAGAAAGGAACGGCGAACAGACGAGGAGGAGTTTCGAGGAAGAAAATTCAGAAATCAAAAGCAACCGAAAATCAGCATCAAGTTTGGGGCAATTTCATTGCTGATATTGAATCAGAGGGTGAGATGGGCAAGAATGGAAGCGGCTCGCGATCTACTGAGGCGGATTGGGAGAATTCGGAGAGAGATGAAGATACAAGAACATGGCTCTTTGCCAAGAAGTTGGGTTTGTCGAGCAATCACCAAGACGCGGTCATGATCGAGCAATTGAAGGAGCAAAGAGCAAAGGCAGGACATCCAAAGGTCGTGGGTGATATGGAAACAGGTTTTTAATGAATATTTTATCTTACAACATTAGAGGCTTGGGGAGTTCCATTAAACAGAGTGATATCGGAGAATTGGTTAGGAAAAATGCTTTAGATTTTTGTTTTGTTCAGGAAACCAAAATGGAAATTTTCTGTTCCTCAATGTGTGATAAGTGGTGGGGGAGGAGTAATTTTGATTGGGCTGTGAGGGAGTCAGAAGGCAGATCGGGTGGAATACTATCGGTCTGGAGTAAGGATAAGTTTGTGGCAACTAGTAAATGGAACGTGACGGGGGCTGTTATTGTTAATGGGATTTGGCTACAAGGAGACCTGCATTGTTGTTTTGTTAATGTGTATGCGCCCATGGGAACCACCGAAAAGGAATCTTTGTGGGATACATTACAGCTCATTGCTCTTCAAAACAAAGACTCTTGCCTGTGTTTTCTTGGCGATTTCAACGCAGTGCGTGATCCGGGAGAAAGGGTGGGGAAAGGTGCTGTCTTTAATCAAGCAGATGCAAGGTCTTTTGACACTTTTATTAGGCAAAGTAATCTGCTGGAAATCAGAACACAGGGGAGAAAGTTTACGTGGTATCAACCTGGTGGAGGATGTAAGAGCAAACTAGACAGATTTATGGTCAACGAGAAATGGATGCAGGAATGGCCGGACACAGTCGGAAGGGGGCTTCAGAGATCAGTGTCGGATCATTGTCCGATCTTCCTGACTACAAAAACCAAGAACTGGGGACCCAAACCTTTTAGGTTCCTCAATTCTTGGCTCTCCCACCCAGATTTTTACGCGTTGGTAAGGAAATCTTGGGATGAAGCTAAAATTGAAGGATGGAGCTGCTTTGTGTTCAAAGAGAAATTGAAATTGGTGAAGAGTGCGTTGAAAGAGTGGAATCTGAGGATTTATGGCAACATTGAGCACGGATTGACAGATCTTAAGGATGAACTTCAGGAGCTGGACATTTTTGATGACACCTTTGGTCTTGAGGAGAGTGAGACAATCAGGAGAAATGAATTACGAGCAAAGATTTTCCTTAAATCCAAAGAAAAATGTAGTCTTCTCCAACAAAAGGCGAAAGTCAAATGGGTCAAGGAGGGCGATCTGAATACTAGTTTTTATCACAAAGCAATTGTTGGGAGAAGAAAGAAGAATGAAATTGCAGGGCTTGATGTTGGGGGCTACTGGATCGAGGATCCAAAGAACATTAAGGAGAACGTCAAAACGTTCTTCGAGAATCACTTCAAGAAGACGCCGCGCGTCCTACCTATGATACCGGGAGATTTCACTGCTCGGCGAGTTTCTGCAGAGAATAATGCGGAGCTGATCAAAAAATTTTCAGAATCAGAAATTAAAGAGGCCATTTGGAGCTGTGACGGTGACAAGAGCCCAGGACCGGATGGTTTTAACCTCAAGTTCTGGAAAGCGTCATGGGAGATTATCAAGAAAGATTTTTTAAAGGTGATGACTGAATTTCACACCAATGGCAAAATCCCTCGGGGATGTAACTCTTCATTCATCGTTCTCATTCCTAAAAAAGAAGGAGCTTGCTCACTTGAGGAGTTTAGGCCTATTTCACTTATTTGTAGCCTCTACAAAGTCATTGCGAAGGTTTTGGCGAATAGGATGAAACAGGTCATGGATTCAGTTATTTCGGATAATCAGAGTGCTTTCATTGGCGGCCGTTACATCCTTGATGGGGTCGTGGTTCTAAATGAAGCAATCGCGGAGGCTACTAAGAAGAGAAAAGGGAGGATTATCTTCAAGGTGGATTTCGCGAAAGCATATGACTCCGTCGAGTGGGATTTCTTGGATTTAATGCTTGAAAGAATGGATTTTGTACCATTATGGAGGAAATGGATCCGAGGTTGTATCTCCTCGGCGACGACGAATATTTTGGTGAATGGATCTCCATCTGGTGAGGTGTGTTTAGAAAGAGGATTACGGCAGGGGGATCCGCTTTCCCCATTTCTCTTTCTTATTGCAGCGGAGGGGCTCCACTCTTTGATCACGAGAGCTGTTGAGAAGGAGCTGATTAACCCGGTAAAGGTAGGAAATGATTTCATTTCAATTCCGCACCTCCAATACGCCGATGATACGGTCTTCTTGATGGAGGATGATGAAAGAAATGCAGTGGCAGTTAAAAGGATTCTCAGAGTGTTCCAGCTACTGTCAGGGCTTGCTGTGAATTTCAAAAAATGTTGTCTCTTCGGAGTTGGGGTCGAGGAGGATAAGATCGAGAGGATGGCGGCTGTTTTGGGTTGTGATGTAGGCTCCTTACCTTTCAATTACCTCGGTATTAAAGTGGGTAGCAAGGGCAAAAAGGTTGCTGATTGGAAATACTTGGTTGAAAAGGTGAGAAAGAAAATCGATTCGTGGAAAAATGGGAAGTTCTCTCTCGCGGGCCGAGTGACCTTGATGAAGGCAGTGCTTCAATCTATACCGATTTACCAGCTCTCTTTTACCTGTTTACCAAAATCAATTGTGAGTTCTCTAAATGCTTTACTTGGTAATTTTCTGTGGGGAGGGGGTTCTAGTAAAAGTGCGATTGCTTGGGTGAAATGGAAGGTGCTTTGTGCTTCAAAAGATGAAGGAGGCTTGGGGCTTAAAAATATTGAGTGGTTTAATCAGGCACTTGTCGTTAAATGGTTGTGGCGGTACCTTACTGGAAGGGACATGCTTTGGGCTAAAATTGTTAGGTCCATTTATGGTGAGGTTGAGTGGGGAGAGACAGGTCTGGAAAACGCGGGGAAAGGTAGATTTAGAGATGGGTGGTGGCCGAAGATCGTTTCGGCGGCGGGTGGGGCGAGCAATTTTTGGTTTGTTCAAAATTTGAAGCCAAAGGTGGGGGATGGGAAGACCTTTAAATTCTGGAGTCAGTGGTGGGTTGGACAAAAGCCGTTGAAGTTTACTTTTCCTAGACTTTTTCAGTTGAGTGCTAATAAAGAAGTTGCAATCTGTGAAGTTGGGGAATGGACTGATAATGGATGGTGTTGGGATTTAAGGTGGAGAAGAGAGCTATTTGACAGAGAGAGGGAAGGAGTTTCGGAGTTGCTTAGCCTTGTTTCTGGTACTAATCTGTGTGCAGGTAACAAGGACGGATGGACATGGAGTGGCGACATTGAGAGAGGCTTTACAACCAAGTCCGCTTATGAAGCTATTAAAGATCAAGCAAACGAGACTACGGAGACGGTGGAGGAAACTGATATGAGTACGAAGGTGTGGAAGATCCCTATTCCAAACAAAGTCAAGCTTACCGCATGGAGAATTTTGAAGAACAGAATTCCGACGTGTGACAATCTCTCGAGAAGAAATGTGATGTTGTGTGAAGTTGAGGTGGGATGTAACGCCTGTTTTCATCGGCAGGAATCCACGAACCACTTGTTGATCCACTGTCCAAAGACCTCAAAGGTATGGGAAGCAATCTTTCAATGGCTCGGAGTTAGCATGGCGCAGCCATATGACGTGTCCTCGCACTTTCAGTTCTTTACTAGTTTGAGTGGCCGGAAAAGAAATAAGAAGCTCTTGATGGCTCTTTGGTGTTGTACTACTTGGCTTATTTGGAAAATGCGTAATGAGAGTAGATTTGAGAACAAAAGATGGGAGAGTGCAAACTTGTTTGGAGAAATCAAAGCTAGAGTGTGGAGTTGGGGTAGAATTTTTGGATTTGTTAACGATGGAGTTGGGATTCATAGGTGGATGTCGAATGATGAACCACCGATGATTTTGTAATCTTCTTGGTACTACTGGTGCCTTTTCGTTCTATAATATTTACTTTCCTTATCAAAAAAAAAATTAATTAATGCAACGAGGCACCCCATAATGATTCGTTTAAATTTGACCGCATTAATCGTCAACTAATTAATTGACAATCGAAACACAAATTGATCTGTGCATCAATTGAATATTCTTCAAATAGATAAACGAAACTGATCCCAGTCGATTTCTTGAAGAATCAAATTTTAATGTTGAACATACAGGTAGCTCAAAGATCAACACATTGATCTAACAAGAGTAAAATAAAACTTAGGAGAATTAAATCGATGATCCACAGCAGTAAAAATCCATCCAAATGAAATTGTACACCGACGTCGACGTCTCACCATCTTTTCGGTATATGCACATAATGAGCATGAAACTAGCTCTTTCGAAAATTTCCCAATGGAAAATAAATCATTGTAACTATATTTAATTACAAATATCACTCATAAATTATAATAATGATAACATAATATTAGCCAAAATGACTTGCCTCCGGTTATATGATATCCATAATGCTGGGCTCCGCCGTTGCAATGATTATAATTATTCACCAACCACTATACCCACATATAATCTTCAATGCCCTCGTAACCTGTCTCCAAACACCAAAAAAATATTAAGTAAACCGAGATTTATTTATAGATATATATGGACTTTTTTTCAATCAAAGTATAGATTTTTTATTTTCATATATATATATATATATATATATATATATATATATATTGAGGTGGGCTAGAAAAATAAAAAATAATGACGAATTCGCAATAATAAAAATTAATATTTAAAAAAAAAGAAAGAAACAATTGAGAAATTAATATATGTTAATAGAAAAAATGAAAAAAAAAAGATTTATTCAAAAAAAGGAGAAAGGAAATAAAATTTTCTTAAATTTTACTAATATTTAAATAAATATACCTTTTACATTTGAAATTCAATATTTACATAATATATATCAAATTAAAGCTCTTGTCATTATCTTTAATTTGATATAGATATCAAATATTCTATAATTAGACAAATTTCATAATTTTAGAAAAGAAATAAAATAGAAAAATAAGAAATCAATGAAAAAAGTAAATAAAAATATATAATTTACAAATAAATTTTAATTTTATTATAATCACAAATTTGCTACTCAATTTTGAAATTAATTTCAATATGAGATGGTACGAGTTTTAAGAAATCATGTAAAGTGTATTGTGATGGGCCCACATTGATTGTGATGTTTAGTGGAAGAATTATTACTATAAATGGACTATGCATGTTTTTATGGGACGAACGAAAAATGAAAACTGTATATGTTTTTATGGGACGAAGAGAGCATATATTATAAATTATAGATGATTTGATAAATTTATAAAAATATTTCAAATTACTTTGAATTAAATAATTTTATATTTTTAGTACCACCCCAGTTTTTTAATGAATTTTTTATTGATCAAAAAAAAATAATTTTATATTTTATCAATTTATCATATTCCTCATAATAAACGCTTAGTTAAGCTATTTTGCCTATATCCTCGTAGATTTCAAGAATCGAGTGTAAATATGCTATGATGGAGTATGTACCATTTTCTACACAAAAATAATACTACTACCTCTTTCGAGATGTGCTTCCTCGACTCAAATCCGTCTTGTCAATCCCAATTACTTCATCTTCTTCTTGGTGCATCTTAGAAAATTCTTTCGTAAAACTTTACAAAAATAAATAAATAATGTCATAGTAAGCCAATCCCTATATACCAGATCAAACCAACAGTTATCTACGTACCATTCCAAAATTTCAGTTAATTACTCCATCCATTCACGAAAATAGTCTTAAGAGAAGACGACGAGAATTTTAGGAAAAAATAGTTGTTTATTTAGTGAGTAAAAAAATATTCCACAATTTTTTTTTTTAAAGTACAGGGAATTAATGAGAGAAAGGACCCCATAAATTAAAAAGGGTAAATATCATGAAAACCTCTGAACTATATTCACTTTATCAAAAATACCCTGAAACTTTTGAAATGTTCTCTAAACTCTCAAACTATCAGGTTTTTATCAAATATATCCTGCAACTATTTTTCGATTACCAGAAACGTGACGTGGCTCGTCGGATGCCACAATGTAATTTATATTCTATTTTTTTAAAATGACACAGAAAAAATGACTTCGTTTCGTACCATATTCTATCGTGTCTATCCCTAATTATAGGTGATTAGCGTGAATTTCAAACATGATAGTAGTGAATTTTAAATTTCAGAGTGATTTTTTTTAAATTATATGGTACGAAACGACGTCGTTTTTGCCATTGCATTTTAAAAAAAATAGAATATAAATTTCATTGTGGCATCTGGCGAGCCACATCACGGTTTTTGTAACCGAAAAATAGATGTTGGATATATTTGATAAAAACCTGATAGTTTAAGGGTTTAGAGAACATTTTGAAAGTTTCATGGTATTTTTGATAAAGCAAGTATACTTCAGGGGTTTTCATGATATTTACCCAATTAAAAATTTTGGGTCATGAATGACAAAAAAAAGTTTGAATATATTTTTATAGACAGAAGAAAGTGACAAACTAAGACCTTTCATGGAGGAAGAAAGTATAAAAGACCGATTATACTAGTAAATATAAAATGTGGTGGATACATACAATTTAAATTTTCTACATTGGTCCCATTCATTATTCTTGATTGAAATTGAAGGATTTAATAACATACGGCCAAAACACACACACACACATATACATATACACAGTATAGGGATTTGATAGAACCCTTCTTAGAGAATATATAAATTCAATTATGAACTACACATTTTACACCCGTGAATACATAAAAGGATAACATGTGGTAAATAAGGACATTTTAGAGCAAAAGACAAAAGAGGGGTATTATTGTTTCGTAAAAATTGGGGGCGCAACTGCTCCCTAAACGAAGGGCCGCGGTTGTGCACCATGGGCATGACTGCGCCTTCACTAGACGTGCACAAGTTTTTTTTTTTTTTTGCTATTTTAATATTCATAATATTGAACAAAAATATGTATTTTGTTAAACACAAATATATTACTTTGATGTTATTATCATTTGGCGCGAACAACCCCTGATACTAGCCTTATGTGATTAAAAAAATATGCAAATTGCTAAACATAACATGTATATAGTTAAACACAAATATACATATATTGTAACACAAATATGCATATAAAATTAATTGCTTCAACACGACCAGCCAACGCGAGCACGCCATGGAACGCAAAGGTGCCACTAGCAAGACCGTGATCGCGCTCTCACGGCCCCGGCCCCTGACGTATGATATTTGTGGGAAAATAATACCCCTCCACATTTTATCTTACCAGACATCTTTTACCGGTCGCAATTTATGTGTCCACGTAAACATAACGCGTGATTTAAATTTATAATTTAAATTTATATTTATATTATTATACATATAAACAAAGCCCCCCCCCCCCCCCCCCCCTATATATTAATTAATTACATACCCAAAAAAAGACCAAAATTAACAACACACGACCAATCGCATCCAGAAAAAACGAACCAAGTTCATGAATTTGATGAAGAAACTACTAAAAATCAGCACCACTCCCCTCTTATCAAACCAAAGAAACCAAATATTTAACTAATTAGCAGAAGATATGAAATAAAGCGAAAATGATGAAGGCTGACAATAAAATAGAAACAAGAAAGAAAACATGAAACTTAAAATGGCAATATTATTAATTGATTTCTTCCATTTTTCCTGTACTGAACAAATTGCAGCATATCATTCACATAATTTGGAGCAGAAATTAAATCTTTCCGGCAATATAGACGACGTTTCAACACGCGATAACGTTATTTTTGTATGCATATGTAATTTACAGACGTAAAAAGCGGCAGAAATTAACCATTGAGAGGCGGCGCTGCGGGTGGCGTGAGCCACCGCCCGTGGATGCATCATCGAAGTTGAACCACTCTCTGCTGCTAAGCTCAACCAGAATATTCATTTTATAGATTAAAAAGCTCTATTTAGTAGTAGTGTTTGTTAACGTGCGCCTTAGTATGTATAGGCACGCTCCTTCCTTTTTACAAATTGCGTTTTAATAATCTATTATCGGTACCCCGTAATTAGGAACGTCACTGCATCCAAAATTTATACATTAATTAAAATAGATCGATAATTTAAAAGGTTTAAGATTATTGATGCATAAATATATTAATTTATTGATCGGTGATTTTAACACGAATCATATTTTTGACCCAATTAGAACGACATTGGATCAATTCACTCTTAAATTTAAATGAATTAACTGTGAAATTAATTATATAAATTAAATCCAAATAAAATTTTAAAATTTCCATCTTTTAAATGACTTTATCAGCAAATAGAACAAAATTGATCTTAATTTCGACATCATAGCTTGATATCTGTTCAATTTGAACAGATAAATAATTATTTATTAAAATAAATTATAACTTTGAGATAATGTATCCATGATGTTGTTTTTAATAAACATTCGAATTCAAATTAAAGTTACGGTAATTAATAAATTGATATATTTTTTTATACTTATTTTTTAAAATTCGTATTAAAGATTAGAATTGATCTACAATTAAAGAATTTATACTCTAATAACTAAAATAATAATAGTAATACGTGGAGAACACCGCAGACAGGCGCATTTTAGTAAGGAGGCTAGAATAAGGTGGTGAATGAGTAGCAATTATTAAAACGAATAGCTTTCAAATTTTTTGGTAAAGTAGCAGTGTCGTCCTCTACATAATGGACACGTTAAAGTCGTGTTAATAATTTCGTGACACGCGTCTCTCTCTCTCTCTCGTCCCGTAAAACACTTTCCAACACTTGACCTCAACCACCCCTCAGTGGAGGAGGAATTCCACCGGAGGTGAAGGGTATTTTGATAATTCTGCTTGACCTGAAGCAAAAGGTATGATGCGCGCATGTAATGTAATAGTGGGGAAATATGTTGCTTAATTTAGCCAATATAGCTAAAATAGCAGGAATCGACCCATCATCTATATCTATACTATATTAAAACATCAGTTTTCAATTAGAAATTGATTTCAAATCAATTTGAAATTGATTTGAATGGCAATTTTGAAAATATATTCAATATGAAGGTTACAAATAAATTATATCCCACTCACCCCACTATCTCACTTACACATTAACCCATTCAAAAAATTCAAATAAATCCACTAATATATTATAAAAACTAACGATCAATTATATAAACAATGCATAGATAATATTATGATTATAATATACGATCAATTGAGTATAGTAAATCAATTGAGTATAGTAAATCAATTATAATATTATAACTATTATAATTGATTTACTATTTAATATATATATATATAGTATATATATCTTATTATATATATATACAAAATTATTTTCGTGCATTGCACGAGGGAAAATACTAGTATTATATAAAAGAGCAGTTTAACGACTATTTTTTTCGCCATAATTTAAAATTATAGTAGTTATTTTTTAAATTTTAGTTATTAAAGTATATTTTCACTAACTTTTGCTATATATGCGGTGGAGAGGTTTTATTTCCAATTCGAACTTCTTTTCTTCTTTTCTTTTATCTTCTACTTTTTTTTCTTTCTTTTTTAAAATCATATAATATGATTAATGATAAAATATTCAATATGCATATTAAACTAAAGATCATAAGATTAACTGTAATTTATTATAGCTTTAATTTGATATATAATAAATATAAAATAGATTTAAGATAATAAAGATATTAGAATTTAAAGTTTTAAACTAAATTGTTTTCTCTCTCCTCTCTCTTATTTTACTTCTTTTTCTTTGATGATCTATTTTCATTTGATTTATTATATTTGTTTTCGTTATATCCTTCACTTATTTCCTTTTCATTTAGATATTATTTTATTTTAATATTTTCTTTTATTTTTCGGTTTTATCGTCTTTTTTTTGTGCATAGCATGTTTAAGTATGATTTCATAGATATATTGTAATTTTTTTTGTTACGATTTCATATAAATTTTATACCTTTTAAAATTTCAAAATCATAAAAAATAAATTTAAAATGAATAAGTTATGATAATTTAAAATTTTAAAATAATTTTTTTATCCTTCCTCTCTACTCTCTTTAATGTTTTTTTCTAATCTTCTTTCCTTAATGACATGCGTACTTTTTGTCTTCTATATATATATTTTTTCGATATATGTATTTATTTTTATTTTTGTATTTTTAAAGGGAAAATAAATAGATATCACATTTTGCGTTTTACATATTTTTTATATTAAAATGGTTTAGAATGTAGCATAGGTGAATGAAAAACCAGGGGGCTTAGCCCACTGGCCACCGGATCCTCACTTAAGTGAAGTGACCCGGGTTCGATCCCTTTTGGGAGCGAATTGGAGATTGGAGATATAAGGTGGATTTGGTGAATGGAGAGATAAGGTGGTTCTTGGAGTAGATGGGGAACTAATTACTAACATCTAACATGACTTTGCCCGATCAAAAAAAAAAAAAAAAAAATATTTGGTTCATTATATAACTCTTTTTTAAATTATTTTTTTTGTATTAATTTTAATATAACTTTTTTGATTAATAATTAGTTATTTATATTAAAAATATAATTTCAAATATGAATTTTTATTTATGTTTGTGCATGAAAATATTTTTTTTATTTATTATGACGTGTAATACTCGATGATGATGATGATGATAATAATAATAATAATAATAATAATAATAATAATAATAATAATAATAATAATAATAATAATAATAATAATAAGTGATGCTAATTTTATCAAATAATTTTTAATTGTTTGATAACTATAATTATCATTACACTTTATATAAGGTTGAAAATTTAATGTTTTCAAATTTGAGTTTTGTGATTAATTGATGTTGATTATTTTATTTTATTTTTGAAACATATTTAGTATTTATTTATATTTTAATTTTATTTAATATTTATATTTATTTATTTAAACGTATCGTTTAATTTCGATGTTCGTCGTGCATGGTACGGGCAGACATACTAGTTTAACATAAAAAGAAGGAATGATGATTTCCATTTCTTTACAAACAATGTCTTTACATTGGAAATAAGTTGGTTTTGCCGTGCATCTTGCACCCTCTTTCGCATCAATCTAGAATTAAGAATTTTTATCCGACTGTGTTGATCTAATGATAAGGGGTTAATGTTTAAAATTTAAAATTTTGAATTTGAATTATATGTCACGCAAGTTTTAAATTTTTTTATTTAATTATATAATTTATACAAAAAAAAAACATTAAAAATTTCTTATGACGAGTATAAGCCGGTTTATGGATGCGTTCTTGTGAGGGATTTTGATTGAGCATGGATGTGTTCTCATTTGGGGAGGGACTTTGATAGTACATATATAGGGACTAGGGTGTTTGGATAAACTTATTTCAAAAAGATTATAAACTCCAATAATTCATAAGAATATTTTTATTTGAGAGATTGTTTGGGGGCTTTATAGAAGTGGTCCTTATTTTAGAGCCCCTCGTCCATAGTAGGGAACTTTATAATCAGACTCTATAAAATTTCTTTATATTTTCTCCAAATTAAATATATTAATTAAAATAAATATAGAATTTTAAGATCGAAAATTTCATTAAAATTAATTTCAACAAGCAAAAGACAAGGAATCATGTCAAGGTTTGAAAAAACGTGCTATAATTGAGTGTTTCAAGAGGCAGAAAGTTCAAAGTGGAACAATCTTTGCAATAGATGAATTAAATGTTATTGCAATGAGATGGTTGTATTTGCAGATGATGAAACCTTCGATATTTTGATTTGGTGAAAACTTAATCAACATAGGTTCCGGTGCTTTTCCATCTTGCTAGTGATGTATTAGTTGTCCCCATTTCTACCATAGCCTCAGAATATGTTTTTAGTACCGAAGGAAGAGTGCTCAATGCTTTTAGGAGTTCTTTTAACTCCTACAATTGTTGAGTCACTTATATGCACTCAAAATTGGTTGAGGAGGTCAAAATAGACAATCACCATAGAAGAGGATTTAGAAGACATAATGAAGCATGAAGAAGGTCAAATTTTAAAGCTTTTTTCAATTTTATCAGAATATATATACATATATATCGTTCCATTACCTTTCCCATTTTTCCTTCAACACAACGCAAACAAGAGCTAGTAGTTCCATTTGGGACACATCACTAGACTCATTGGCTAATATAGCAAAATAGTTATCACTTAGCTCATCCATAATTCGCTTAGTTATTTATTTAGCACAACAATTGATAATATCTTTTTGAATAATTGGAAATATCAATTGACAATTGCCGGGAGCATTTTCAAAAGTGACCTTTGAAACAACTCCATTCTATTATGCGTCTTTAACCATTTCAAAAGTTCAACAAAATTTAACCTATTAATGGATTCTTCATTTTCTCTATGCCAACGAAACATCATCTCTTGTCCTAATAGAAAACACAAACAAGGAATTGAAGCTTTCAAGCAAACTTCTACTCTTTTTGAATCACATTAGTGGCATTATCAAAAGAAATAAGAATTGATTTTTTTTTTCCATCTCTTAAGGTTACATATTTCTCATAAGCAAGGTTGTGAGCTATTTTAACACCACCAACATGTTTAAGAAATCTTTCCGATTTATTCCACGACTTAAATCCTCAATTAACAAATGCATCTCTCCCCATATTAATCTTAACTTCATTCTTGAACAATGCGATATCTTTCTCAATACTATATTCAAGCCAATCTCATTTTTCAAACCAAGAAGCACTAAATCGACGCAAATCTCCATAATTTTTTGGAGGAAAATCATGAGTTTTTGGTTGGCAAGGCTTTTTAAGAATATATGCTCTTCTAACTGCATCTCGTTCATTTGGAGGATAATCCATTATCCTTATTCTTTTTTTTCAGGTCATGAGGAAGAAGTTCAATATCATAAACTTAATTCTTTATCCTCTAATTAGTACTATTTGAACCACCCAAATTTACAGAATTTTCTTGAGTTTGAAGTGACTCATTTGTAGGAGACTCACTCTCTTGAATTTTCATTTTCTTGAATATTAATTGTCGAAGAACGAGTTATTTTTTTTTATAATAATATTGTGTATATAATTAAGATTTTATTGAAAGAAAGGAAAAAATGAACCTAAAAACCCTTGAGAGCACAGGGAAGCAAACTAAGGGCCGAGCCTCAATAAAACTAACGAGTTATTTTATTATTCCTTTTGAATCTTTTGATTTAGGTGTTTCGCTTGCCATTCCTGTATCCAATACACAAATATAAGAATTCTATAAGAAAACTAAAATTTTCACAAACATAAACAAGTTCACATATCAAGTAGGCAAAAATATAATTGACAAATGAGTTCGTCATTTAATCAAATATATTATATGAAATATATAATACCCCTAATTTAAACAAAAGAATTATATAATAATACCTTATAATTGGTTGAAAGAATCAGATTCTAAGCGAAAATGTCGAGGACACGATGAATTTAAAAGGGTTAATGGCATGTAAATTACTAAACTATGACCAAATTCTGGTTTAAATACCGAAATTCAATGTGTATCATGAAAATTCCTATACTATTAATTTGATCTGATTTAGGTACTCCGCAAATTTTCCGGCGAAAAATTGATGACATGGACAACTGAAAATCTTACGTGGATAAGCCGGAACAATAGTTAAACACAGTCGTTTTACTTAGTTAAAAAACGATATCGTTTTGTTAATAGTCTGGTCCAGCCCTAGTGAGCTACTGCAACTCGAGCAGCCCTACATCGGAGACGAGCTCCGTCAGCCAGAAGGCGGTGGCGGGTGCGCCACCTTCGTCCCTGAGCCGGTACGAGTCGCAGAAATGGCGCAACTGGAACACGTCCGGGCGGTATCTGAAGAACCACAAGCCACTGCTGGTGCTGAGCCATTGTAGCGGGGCCCACATCCTTGAATTCCTCCGCTACCTCGACCAGTTCGGCAAGACCAAGGTCCACACCGCCGGCTGCCCCTTCTTCGGCCATCCTCACCCCCTCCCCCCCCCCCCCCCCCGCCCTGCCCCTGCCTTCTCCGCCAGGCCTGGGGAAGCCTCGATGCACTCGTCGGCCTCCTACGCGCCGCCTTCGAGGAGAACGACGGCAGGCCGTAGACCAATCCCTTCGGCGCACGCGGTATCGCCTATGAGAAGAAAAAGAGGAAGAAGCCCCCAAAGCAGCAGATGCAGGCGCCAGATTCGAGGTCAGGGACTCACAGCCCTCCTCTCCTTACTCAAAGAATCGAATTGAGCCCTAGATTCGATACCTCCATTAAAGTTGTCGCCTTGTGATTTTTGGCAAGGTCGGTGCTCGGGCAGTCGAGTCTCTCAAATCTCCAACCCCAGTCGGCGCCCTTTTCTCCCTCAAAATCGCAGCAGCCGCCATCCTCTTCTCAATTCAGCGACGTCAAAGCCCAAGGCTGATGTCGTTCTCCTTATATTGTGGTGTGTATCGAATTAAAGAAGCAGATCTACTGGTGGTGGCGTTGTGGTGTTCTGTGTGTCGTGAGTATGTCGTTGTGTGTGCGTGTTCTGTTGAGTCGGAGATGGGGGTCAGAGGGAGATCCGGCAGGGGCCGACGGCCGGCGTCGGCTACTGCCGCCGGATGAGAAGGGAGAGAGGGGGTGTTGTGTGTTAGTGTGTGTAATGTTGAAGAAGAAAGGGGATCTAGTCACAACACTAATTTGCCAGCGCAACATTAATTTACTTGCATTTGGTGTGCTGGGATCCAGTCGGATGCCACATGGATGCCAATATCGTTCCAGCCCAACATTAAATAGATCTGTGTGCAAAATATCAAAAATACCCTTGCCGGAAATTGGCCGGAGTACTTAAATCAGATCAAATTAATAGTGTAGGAATTTCCATGATACACATTGAATTGCGGTATTTAAACCAGAATTTGGTCATAGTTTAGTAATTTACATGCCATTAACCCAATTTAAAACCAATAAAATCTTTTTCTTACCTCTAAAACTCTCATACAATTTCACACTATTCTTTTAAGATGTTGTGTAGTGCGTCCAGTGGTGACTTTGTCTCAAAAACTCAACCATTTCTCTAAAATTTAGTTTATGTGATTTTTTTATTTTATTTGTTAACTTATTTCAACCGCCATTTTTTTACTTTAACTTGGGCCCAAAACCCAAACAAAATATATTCATATAAGAAGGGCCTACTCTCACAGTTCGATTGAGGGTACAAAAATAAATTAAATAGTATTTAAATACATATATTAAAAAAAATAAAAAGTTCAGGTTACAACTATACCCCACCGCCTCACTTTGGATCGACCATTGTTGACGAGAATCAAACATAAGGCTTATAGTGTAATGATTGATGCACTTGTATCAAAGATCCATAGGCTTCTTAAATAGCTTAAGAAACTCATTCCATTTAATAACAAGACAGATGTGAGACAAACTCCTTTTATTTTAATACAAGCAAATTTTGAACACATGCGTTACCCCAAAAAGCTAACGAGTCCTTGAAGCTTTGATAAAAGGAGAGCTGCAGTTACAACTATCACACAACAACGAGGATTGAGGATAGCAATTATATAAGCTTATCCAGACAGCATCGACGCCACGATAGGGATACTACGGGCTGAGAGCTTCGGCTCAGTCTCGTCTCCTTCTCCAAAATGCACAGCAACGCCAACGGCCTCTCTGGCGGCTCTACACACTAGCTGCACCCAGAATAACTAAATGGGAACAAGCATGACATGAAGCTTCTTATTCGATCCAAGAATTAAATGGACATTGGTTCACACAAAAATAAACACCAATTTTTGTCTTCTTTTTCTCACGCTATGAGCAACGCCTCTCTCTAGCAGCGCATCTCCACCACCTAAAGAAGAAATAAGGAATCAAAGAAGACCTGAGGTCCTGCCTTCGAGTCCTACGTGGCGCATTCTTTAAATTTTATTATTTATTTACGTAATTTATCAAAAAAAAAAATAAAAGAATCAAAGAAGACAAAAGGTAAGGAGTGGACCTTTTTCAAATGGGCCGAGGTCAATGTTGGGTCAACACAATCCCAACAGGTCCATTATTTAAAATGGCCAATGTTGGGCCAACACAATCCCAATAATTGGTAAAAATAGAAAAAAGGGAGGAGTATCATCTCCAATACACAATACAAACAATTTTATATATAACACAATAGTAGTAAGATGCTAAGAGGCTGGTGACTTTTTCTTGCTTTGCTTGGTGGGAATGGGCACTTGAATAAACCCAAATTTCTTCCTCTGCATGAAGTATTGCTTCTGCACATTCCCTTCTCCTGCAGTTTTATTGGGATGCAGAATGAGCCTGCTCTGCTCCCTCAGCATCTGGCTCAACGACACATGCTGCTTCTCCGACTGATTCTCCACCACCACGTCGTCTCGCACAATCACCTTCCTGCTACTACTCAGCACGTCCCCGATCGAAGCAGGCTTCTGCGAGTTCCTCAACTTGAACTTGGCGAAGCTATCCTCCACCACCACGTTGTTCTCATCCTCGAACTTCTCGAGCACCGGGACCTCGAGGTGATGAGAAGGTGTGTCGATGAATTTGGTGGTGCAGAGCTGATCGGCCTGCTTGGCCTTTTGAGACAGAGCCTTGTATTCCTCGAAGGAGAGCGTGATGCCATCTCCTTGATTGGCATTGGTTCGAGCGAGGGCGATGGCCTCGACGGCCTTAGCCGCCTCCTCCATCTTCTTGGCCGCGTTGAGCCTCATCTCGGCCATCCGGATGCAGTCCTTGGTGCGCTCTATCTCGGCCATCGCCTCCATCACCTCGTACCTCGACGCCTCCGTCATCTTCTTGTACTGCTCTGCCTCGAAGCCTATGCTTTGCTTGCTCGACGACACGGTTAGAGAGACGTGATGGTGGGTCTCTTGCAGCTGCATCTTGCTTGCCCTGTGAAGCAAAATTTTATCTTTTCTTAGATTCTTGTTGAGGGACTCAACGGAGGCTTGAATTGCAGCGAGATCAACCGACGTTTTGCTGAGGTTGAGCTTCGCCTGGTTGAGCTCGCTGAACATGAGGCCAGGCGACGGCCACGCGACGTCGAGCTCGGGGATGAGATTGAGTTTCAGGCCTTGGACGAAGCTCTTTGCTGCTTCCAGCTCTTTCAACACGTTCAGTGTTTGCTGCTCTTTCATTATCAGATCCCTCTCCAGTCGTACTGCCTCTTCCTCTATCTTCTCCACATCGAACGCCTCATTCTTCTGCTGCAACAATTAATCATCACAACTATTGCATCCATCAAAACTTATATTGCGAATACGACACTTCACATCACGACTCCATCTATGATGCCATGAATTCCGAAAAGGAAAACACACCATCTTTGTGGACGGACGAAAATGATAATAAACACACGATCTCATCTTTGTGGACAGAGGGAATACTTGGCGCAGTGCTAAAATTGTTAACATTTATTAAGTTATTCGGTATGAGATGTGACATTGCACTGCGAAAAATACTTTGATAGGAAACCATCAACTTAGTGCTCCAAAACAAACTTTATTTCTCCATTTAACCCAGCTCCCCATCATCTGAATTTGGAACACAGCACTCCATAGTGATAAATCTAGCAGCACTGTCACTGCAGGCCCACTAACATGGGCCGCAACAAGTGTATCTACTCAAAATAAGCTTCTTTTTTTTCGTTAGTTGGTGTAATAATAACTTCTTTTTGGAAAAAAAAAATAATTTCTTTTTCGAGTCAATTTCCATGCATTGCTGAAAATTAAAACAAGTTGCTTAAGTTCTTCACACTAATTGCAATCGTCGTCAAGCTTCTATGATGGAAAAGTAGTAATTCGTTTCTTAGTGGCGCAGCAAAAATGCCAATAAAAACTCCAAATATATACTTTGTAAATATGAAAAATCATCAAGTTTGTCTTTCCCAATCATCCAAGATGATAAACATCCTGTCCCATTTTAGTCCAGCTACATAAACTAACTCGATCTATTTCTTACCCAAATGCTCACATTAATTTCAAGTATTACGATTATAGCGCAAGGAACAAGAAGAGACAGAGTTGCATAAGATTATAAAGATTAGAAAAGGTAAGAAAGAAAAAGAACCAACATTGGGTAAGTGATGAGGAATCCAAGGGCCGCTGCCGCCGAAGTGGTCGACAGCCTCCTTGACCGACTCGAACGGCGGCGAAGTGTCGATTTCCACCCGGGGATCGATAACCTTTTTGGTGTCGGCGGATTCCGCCATATGCTTTTATTGAGAGTGATGAACTTGGAATTCAGAGAAATGGAATATTGTTGGTTAATGCAGCAACAATAGCTATAGTCTATATATGGAGAAAGTGGCGATAATTGGGATTGGAATAGATGAGCATATGCATATTGCAATTGCAATGATGGAGGGTAAAACAAAGGACCATTTAAGATAAAGGGAAGGAAAATTCTAAATTTCACTTTCCATATTATAGTTCATTAGTGAAAGGCTGAAGACAGCCGCGTGGTGGATTAAAGTGAATCAAAATTATAAAGAGAAACTCAGGACCATTTGCTTTAGGGACATTTGCAAAAATGCCCACATCCTTATAAAAACTTATAAAATTGCCCATTTTCATAAACAAAAGTGGGCAATTTTACAAGTTTTTATAAGAAGGGGGCATTTTTCCCTATTAACACTTTGGTTTATAGAGAGAGAGAGAAAGTGCGGTACCTTCGGATAGTACACGAGGGATCTTCTGTCTCATTTTTAGTATCTTACACCGTGTCAATTTTTCTTTATATATCTATTTTAATTATTTTATAAATAAATTTCTTAAATTTTAGTTTAATTTTGAAATAATTACCTAAGATTCACTAATTCAATTAGTTTTTATAATTATTGTTGAATCTTTGTTTTTCAATTTTTAAATTAATAATTGATTAATTAATCCAAACGGAGTATAAATCTTTTAATTAAGTTTTAATTTTTAATGGTAAATTATAATTTATTGTATAATAATATTTTTAGTTTTAATAAATTATTTTAAAATAGTAAAATTAGTAGTGAGACACAAAAGACTATGGAACATAAGATCTCATTCGCAGATAGTATGGGTGCAATTTTAATTTCTCTCCCTTCCAAGTGCGTGCTCACGTGTAGTATATGATTAGAAGACATAAGTCGCTCTAGGAAAAGATGAACAACTGAAATAAACGACCCATAATTAGTATGGGGTTATTTCATGACCGGATCAATTCTTAATTAATGCTACTAAATAATAGTAATAAATATTCAAAAGTAATTGAAGGTCTTGAAGATATTTGGTTATGAATGTGAATCAGTCGCTTTGAATCGATTTGAGATGGTCGGAATTCGGTCTTGATTAGTGTAAGTACTCAAAACTCAAAAAATTTGTGCTTGGATGTTTTTTACTTTGTTGCAAGCGGTAATTCATCCATCATTCACATGGAGTTATGGTGATATAGTTATTAGTCTGGAGGCACGCCTTCATGGAGCAGCAGATGTTACAAAAATTAATTCATCAACATTTATATAAGCATATATATATATAGGGTGTGGTTATAATGAGAACCACACTTATCATGAGAACATAAGAACCATTAAAATCAATGCATCTGCTATATAAATTAATGCATTCGCTATTAAATTTAATGCATCCGAAAATAATAAAATTTTTGCTCTCTTCAAGATTCGAACCCAGGATCTGCATTCATCCACCAAGATGATGCATCCACCGTAGATCTTGATGATCGAATGGCTTAAAATGGTTCTCCGTTCTAATTTTATTTAGTGGTTCTCCATTGAACTCTCCCCTATATATATATATATATATAATCAACATTGAATAATAATAGTAGTATAAAATTAATACGAAACGATGGGTGTTACAAAAATTCAATATAAAATGTTTCCCCCAAATAAACTTTGACACATTAGTATATTGGATTTTTTGTACACAAAAAATAATGCATGCAACACATTCCCTTACCGTCAAATACATGCTAAATATTAGGGGTGGTAAAATAGTTTCAATTATTCGGGTATACGTGTACCAAAATCGTACCTATAGGATATTCGGGAAGCCGATAACCTCATTTCACGATTTCGATATGGATATCAATTTTATACCCTATGGGTGCGTTCACTTTCATGAATGAGAAAAGGAGCTATAACAAAAATTTATACCTTTAATTGTCTCATTTATTTTTCCACATTTTACACAAAAGAGAAGTTCACCATTTTTCTTTCCTTATTTTCACTTCAACGAGAGATAAAGCTCAACTCTTCGATCACCGAGACGTTCGTGAATCTGCAGCTCACAACCTTCTCTCCTGTCTGAAAATTGAACTTTGTCAAAATGCAGTTGATATAAAAAATATACAGTTTGTTTACGTTCAATAGAATTGCATACCTTAACCCACCACCAAAAATACAGGGCAAGTAGGGCATTCGTTCCACGTCATTGCTCTTTCTCTCGATACCTTCCACCTCAGCCCCTCCAACTCTCTAATCGCCATTTCCCTCTATACCAAATCGTCGTCGAAGGAATTGACGGAATTTGAAGAACATGAAGAAGAACTTTGCAATGACTTCAGAAAGCAATTGAACGAAGCGTGACTTCAGAAAGCTGTCGAAGAACACGGTAAAGATGTAACAACTGCTAGGGTTGGAAGATTAAAGTTTGTCGATTTTTTTTAGAAGAGGAGGGTTTGTCGCGCGAATGAATTGTGGGAGAAGAAGTTGGTCGAATGAATTATGGGCGGGAGAAGAAACTGAAAGTTTTAAGCCCAATTGCTTTTATTTTATGTTAGAAATTATGGCGTGACTTAACATAATTGTAGTCGTGACTTGATATAATTGTGTTGTTTGAATTGGCAAAAGTCTTTCCTTGTAACTTAAAGATCCTATGTTCGACCCTTGCCAACACCACATCTTTATTTTTGTCTTTCTTTATTAAGATTTCCAATTTTTTAATTAAATTTCGAATATAAAAATTTATAATAATGTTTACTTTTAATCCTTGAAATGATAATTTAAAATTATTTCATTTTTAATAATTAAAATTAACTATAGTTTATTTATATACAAATTTTAAATAATTTTTTCTTATTTTTAATGTTTAGATAAACAAGTTTTTGATTAAGAAAATATATATATTATGGTTTTCAAAAAACAAATTGATAAAAAAAATGAAAAAAAAATGATGCACATACATAACAGTCCTCGTAACAGACGGAATAACCGTTATTAAAAACAATCATATATAACGGTTTTCGTAACGCTTACATTGTCGTTATAAAAGACTCGCTCATAGATAACATTTCGCATAACGGTTCAGGCTTAGCGTTATGTATCCATGTTCTTCTGTAACAATAGAAATAACCGTTATAATAGACACACATATATAACGCTCTTCATAACGGTTCCGGAGTACCGTTATCTTTGTGACTAATAGATAACGCTAATACATAACGCATTACTTAAAACCGTTATCTATGCACATGCATAACAGTACATAGATAATGATTTTTTCGAAAACCGTTATCTATTACTCCCTCCGTCCCGGCTTTTGGTATCCAGTTGAGAACGACACGGGTTTTAATAAAGTGATTGGTGTGTTGTGAGTGGAATAAGGGGTCCCACATTTTATGTGAGAGTTAAAATAATTAAAGTGGAGTAAGGGCTCCACCTACTTTTACTAAAAATAGAAATGGATACCAAAATGTGGGACGACCAAAAAAGGAAAGTCGGATACTAAAAGCTGGGACGAAGGGAGTATAAAAAAGGCGCTCGAAAAAACCGTTATCTATGCAGTGTTATGTGTGTGCGTTTTTGGCGTAGTGTACGTAAGTGATTTAACTGTTGAATAATTTTTAAAATATGTAATTTCAAAAAACTCTCAAATTTGAAAGAACCCATCTATATAAACAATAAAAATAGAATTTAATTAATTAAAGGTCAAATGTTTCAAAAAAATCATAAATTTTGAAAGAACTCGTCTATATAAACAATAAGAATAGAATTTATATTAATTAAAGGTCACCATTTTTTTTGTTACATTAGAGATAAACGAGCAACAAGAAAAGAAAACAGGTATGAAAATATGCACGTGCTATAGGTTTGAATTGTAAATATGCATGTACACATAATTTTGTATATGTGAAAAAGAAAACAGATATGAAAATATGCATGTACACATAATTTTGCCAAGAAATCTGAAAATTAAAAATCTAATATAACAATTAAATAAATACTTTGAATTGTAATTCTAAAATTAAAATTATAGAACAAATAGTAATTCATGAGGATGAAGAATTCTAGTGGGACCTACTACTTAGATATGTAATTCTAATATAACAGTGCTCTCTTATGGAGTAATGTAAAAATAAAATATTAATGATAAACTAATATATGCGCATGGTTGTTATATAAGTGAATGTAATTAAAATATTTTAAAATTTAGGGTACTCGCAGAGTAGACGTGCACACCATATATATCCTTATAAAACAAGTTTTCTAAAACAAACAAAACAAGAACATGTTTGTCTATTGCTCGATTAGTTCACACTAGATTCAAGTATATTAGCAGAAATGTTAATTATGTTGCTTATTTTATTACCCATTTTATTAAGGTGTTTGATAACCCTCATATGTGGATTGAGCTACCAAATTTTGTGATTGGTCCTCTTTTTTTGGAGTGTACATGCTCGTTAAATTAATAATAATGGATCCTTTCTTAAAAATAAAACAAGAATATGTAAGCTTTCTTAGGAAGATAAATCAACTGTGACATTGGTTTCAATAGATAGACGACAAGAGCCAGTTGACGTAACAATACTAATATACGAAAGCCATTTACTGCTGAAAATTAAATTATTCAACTCATCAATCCACAAATCGTACTAAGATAAGGCAACAAATTAATTTAGTAGTCTTTCAAGATTTGATCCAAAGAGGGGCTTGTTGAGGGCCCTGTGCAATTGCTTTTGTTGTGTGGTGGGTGTGCAGTTTGTTGATGCCCAAAAGAGGCATAATGACCTCGCTAAACCAACTTGTTGATTTTGACTAAAGTTACAAAAGCACACAATAAAGGAACCATTTCACATTTCACTTTATAATTACATTATTAGCGACACAATCAATGGAATTTAACCTTTTTCCGCAATTGCAGGAAATATTGTGAAACGTAGGCATTGTAGTGCGCAATTTTTTACCCTTTGTAAGTAATGTTTATATTTATTTTTATTGTAATGGTACCATTTGTATATGGCATCGAATTGTTCCTCGAAGGAAATGAAATTGACAAACTCGAATTGATATTCTAGTTGCAGTGTGTGACAATAAATTGAAGGAAGGAGCTATGGATGCAGAGACTGCAATTGAGCTTGAGCTGAAGCTGGAGTTTTCAGCCCAGGTGAAAGGTCAGTTGAGCTGATACCAGACTAATGTATCAACTGATGCCGGGCTGACCGACGGGTTTGCTGATACTGAAGCAAGCTCGGCAATTATTTTAAGTCCTATAAATAGTGATAGTCGTGACACACAATAATATATGAAAATATACATTATAGAGCCCATAACTTTGAGAAGAGAAAGAAGATGGTTAGAGATAGAGAGATAGAGAATTGCAGATCTCTGCGACTGAGAGCATTTTCTTGCTCAATCTTGTAACTGTAATTTATTATCATTGATAGTGAATCTTTTTTAGTGACCTCCCATGGTCGTAATGATCGAACCACGTAAAATTCTTAGTGTTATTTTCTTCGTATTTTCTTTATTTCTTTGTTGCGTCATTACCGAAATCAAATCTCAACAATTGACGCCGTTTGTGGGAAACGATTCACGACAACGACGACAGCAAAGTTTGAGACAAGAAGTTCCCTGAAACGAATAATTTTGGCATGTGGAGAATCAAGATGACAAGGACTGACCGATGCCCTAAAAATTGATGAACCGTTGAAGGAATGTGAGGATAAATCGAGAGGACAGAAAAGATGGAAAATGTGCAACAATGAGATTATCATTCGTCTCGGAGACAAAGTGTTGCGTGAGATAGCAAAAGAAAAGATCGTGGCGGTTGTTTGGGCAAAGCTGGAATCCCTATGCATGTCGAAGTCCTTCGCAAATCAACTAGACATAAAGCAGAAACCCTATGCCAAAAGATTATAGGATAAAAGCATAGAGGATCAGCTTGAAGACTTTAACAAATCTCTTGATGATCTTGAAGATATCTATGTCACAAATCAAAGATTCTACCGAAGTTTTTCGAGCATCTAAAAGATGTTATGTTGTTCAGGAATATAAGGAATGATGTTGTTGGGGAGGACTGAATCTTAAGAGTGGGAAGGGATTCAAGAACAAGAAAGGAAGTTTTGCGGCCAAAAAATCAGGTTAGTCAAAGGGGAATGGATCGAATAAAAAAGAAACCAGAGTGTTCCATTACTGCAAGAAGCCAAGACATTTGAAGAAAGACTGATTTGCTGTGAAGAAGAAGCAAGCTGAGAAAAACCATAAACAACCAAACACTACCGATTGTGCAGAGGAATGTGAGGATGATGAGATGTTGAATGCGACGAATAGTCACATAGAGTACACATGGATTATGGACTCTGAATGCAGCTTTCACAATTACAAAGAATGGTTTCAGGATCTTGATGATCATGAAAACGGTTCAATTTTACTTGGTAATTGTTGGATTTGTATATTACATAAAAATATAAGAACCTTTTATGCTTGTATATAATGATTTCTAAGTTTACTATCTTTATTTTATCTAAATTGTCCATAATTGCATATGTATGTCCAACTATCTCTATATAAGTAAATTATATGGTGTGCTGTAGATCACAGAAGACCATATAATTGGAATAACCTTATGAGATATAAATATATCAAAATTTATAATTGTGAATTTTCTTTATTTTTTTCATATTTAATTGAAATATATTCAGTTAAAATTTATATATATATACACTACAAAAAAAAAACCGGCATTACCGGCGGGGTTTTGCCGTCGGTAAATATAGGGCGGCCGCCACCGGCGGCGAGGGCCGCCGGTAACATTCTCGTCGGTGATCGCAATACCAACGGCAAATGACCGTTGTCGGTAAATAACGGCGCCAATGCCGCCGGTGAACGTTGCCGTTGATCGACGGACCTTTGCCGGACGTTACCGGCAGCAATTGTCGTCAGTGATTAGCGGCGGCGCACCGTCGCCGGGAATGTTCACCGGACGGCGGTGGCGACCCTCGCCGGACTGTCGGAGTGTTACCGGCGGCGTTGGCCGCGGGTGATTAATGACGGCAACGTGCCGCCGGTAAATTTTTTTTGAATTTTTTTTTATATTATTATTTATTTTATTTATTCCACACAAGTATTTTCGTATTTATACAGTATTGCATACGTTAGACGAACTTCTCAGACAGTCACCCATCTTAGTTGTGCTCTAAGTCAACACGCTTAACCTTGAAGTTCCTTTCGAGTGGTCACCAGTACAGAATACTCGTATTATTGATATATCTAGTACCTATTAATCTATTTAAACTCTATTTCAATATATAATATACAATATACATTCATAACCTTAGAATATGTCTAGATGATATCCAAGATATGTCGTTAATTAATTATTGATCGGTCTCGTTTTCGTCCTTATTTTTATGTCGAAAAAATATTAATTAATTAATTAATTAATTTATTATTATTATTATCAATCTAGTTTATACACAATAAGTATTTTAATTTGGTATTTGTAATGTATTTTGAATTTAATTAATTGCATATGTTGAATTCAATATAGGTTACCTTTTTTTTAAGTATATATATATATATATATATATATATATATATATATATATATATATATATGGTGTGGTTATAATGAGAACCACACTTATCGTGAGAACATAAGAACCATTAAAATCAATGCATCTGCTATATAAATTAATGCATTCGCTATTAAATTTAATGCATCCGAAAATAATAAAAATTTTGCTCCCTTCAGGATTCGAACCCAGGATCTGCATTCATCCACCAAGATGATGTATCCACCGTAGATCTTGATGATCGAATGGCTTAAAATGGTTCTCCGTTCTAATTTTATTTAGTGGTTCTTATTTGAACCTCTCCCTATATATATATATATATATATATATATATATATATATATATATAGGGTGTGGTTCTAGAGAGAACTATATTATTTGTGAGAACGGGAGAACCATCAAATTTAATGCATTCACTGTTAAAATTAATGCACTAAAAAAATAAATAAAAAATGCTCCCTTCAGGATTCGAACCCAGGATCTGCATTCATCCAACAAGATGATGCATCCACCGTAGATCTTGATGATCGAATGACTGAAAATGGTTCTCCGGTCTTCTTTTATTTATGGTTCTTTCTTGAACCTCTATATATATATATATATATATATATATATATATATATATATATATATATATATCTTTCGACTTAATTATACAATGACAATAAATAGGGGATGGAGAACGAGGTAAATGCAATGTTGTTTGAAAACATGAAATAAATAGTTCAAGGAAACATAAATGTAAAAACAAAGTTATAATTATAAGATTCTTACTAAGAATATTGAATTGTTAGAAAGAATCTTAGATTAGCGATGAGTGATGAGTGAATCACTAATCAAACTAACATTCTTAAGTTATAATTATAAGATTCTTACTAAGAATCGTGAATTAACATTCTTAAGTTATAATTATAAGATTCTTAATAAGAATCTTGAATTCTTAGTAAGAATCTTAGATTAGTGATGACTGATGAGTGAATCACTAATTAAACTAATATTCTTAAATTATAATTATAAGATTCTTACTATGAATCTTGAATTAACATTCTTAAGTTATAATTATAACATTTTTACTAAGAATCTTATATTAGTGATGAGTGATAACTGATAAGTGAATCACTAATCAAACTAACATTCTTAAGTTATAATTATAAGATTTTTACTAAGAATTTTGAATTCTTACTAGGAATCTTAGATTAGTGATTAGTTGGGATTCTACTTAAGATTCTTGATTCCAAACTAGATTAGTGAAGAGTCTTGTTAATTATTTTAAATTGAAGAGTGATTAGTTGGGATTACACTTAAGATTCTTGATTCAAAACTAGATTAGTGAATAATCTTGTTAAGATTCTTCAATTGATTAGTAAAAAAATTCAAGGAAAACGAAAAAAATAACAAAAACAAAATGAACAAAAGGAAAAAAAGAGAAAGTAAACAATATATATATATATATATATATATATATATATATATATATATGTATATATATAAATTAGCGGTGGCACCTCGCTGTCGCCGGTAAATATTTTAACTATATAAATTAATTGATTTTAAGTATACCGGCGACAGTCGCCTCCGGGGATTAGCGGCGGCAATAACGCCGTCGGTAATTGTGGCCGGACGGCGGTGGTGCTATTGTTGGACGTCACCGGCGGTTGCCGTCGCCGGTGATTAGCGGCGGCACATCACCGCCGATGAATAACGGCGGCAAGGCCGCCGGTAATTGATTAAAGTATATAAATTAAATAATACTCCCTCCGTCTGCCAAAAGTATAGCACTTTGGCTGGGCATGAGAATTAATAAAATTGGTGATGATGTTGATGTAGTGGAGAAATGGTCTCACCACTTTATGGGATGTGTGGTTGAGATTGAATTTGGGGTGAATTGTAAATAAAGAGTGTTTGTAAGGATAAAATATAAAGGTGTATGGTTGAACCATGGCTTTAAAAGGAAAGTGAAATACTTTTTGCGAACGCCAAATATAGTAATTGTTCCATACTTTTGGCGGATGGAGGGAGTATTAGATATACCGGCAGAACCGCCGCCGGTGATCATCGGCGGCTATGTTGCCACCGGTATTTTTGCCGCTATTTTGAAAAACACGGGTCGTCCCGTTCGCTATCAGTGGGCCGTTGGTAATTACCAACGGGGTTACTGCCGCCCCCGATATTTCGGCGATTTTTTATAGTGATATATATATATATATATATATATATATATATATATATATATATATATATATATATATTTATATATTTATAAGTATGATAGTTGAATTAGTATTAATTTTATATAAATATAAAAATTTAAAAATATTTTCCGTGCATTGCACGAGGTGCAAATGCTAGTAGAATATGAAATCTGAATAAATTATTTTAAAATTTGACACAAAAATCAGCATGATAATTATTATTTGACCATGTCATATCCGTAATCAAGCTCGATCATATTGTCTGCAGGTTGCATCAACTTATTTTCATACTAATATCCCCTCTTGTACCTTTTCCAACTTTTAATTATTATTATTTATTAGTATTCACTTTAGTCTCGAGAGAGAGAGGAAAAAAAAAAAAAAACAGCTTCCATATTTTGATGGACCGACTATATTGTTGACTTGAATTTTAATAAAAAGATCCGCCTGATGAATTTCGACCCATAATGAAAAACTGCCCAAAAGATTATGGTTCACGTAAATAACCATAACACAATCAATGGCCTAATTGACTAGGCTTTAATTCTCATTATACTTTTCCTTGAAAAACATTTGTTTCTAGAAACTCGTGATGATATCCGATGCATATATGTAATTATGGGTGAACTTAAAAAATATTTAAATTAAAATACTCTCTCCGTCCACAAATTCGTGTCATAGAAAAAGGGGCACGAGTTTTAAAAAAAAAGTGTATTGTCTATTTGTTTAGTGGAGAAGAGAGCACGACTTTTAAGAAAAAATAATTTATTTATTAAAGAAATAATTACTAAAAATAGATAGGACACGAATTGATAAAACGGACTAAAATGACAAATTAGGACACGACTTGGTGGACGGACAAATTAGTAAAAATAAAAATTATCCACAAAGATAAAAAAAATTAAAAATTAGTCATATTTATTATTTTACCCTTTATATTTTTTTAAAAATAATTCACTAATTTCTTAATTGCAAATTTGAATTTTTGAGCTATAATTCACAACCAATAATATTTTCTAGTTGTGAATTCGAATTTTTGGAGCTTAATTCACAACAAATATCATTTCTAGTTGTGAATTCAAGTTTTAAAACTCTAATTCACAACAAATTAGAGTTTTAAAGCTTGAATTCGAGTTTCAAAACTCAAAGTTGTGAATTCATCGAATTTGTTGTAAATTCAAGAACATTAACAACACAACCTCGCCTCAATCATATTTTTCACAAACACGATACCCTAAACAAAAATTGCAATCAAAACGAAAAAGAAAAAAAAGAAAATCAACACAACACAAGAAACGAACTCCGTCGGGTACCAATGTTTCGGCCATCAGCAAACAAATGGGCTAACTCATTTGCATCTATTTTAACAAAACTAACAATATAGCTACCATTTATGCCCGACAATTCTCTGCAATCAAGCAAGATAGCTCCTATCTCCGATCATCGTGGCACCAAGAATTCACTCTATTGTACACTATCTTGCTATCTACTTCAAAAATCACCTTAATCATTCTCATTCCTTTGATCCAGGAAAGAGCTTCTCTAAGTCTCATAGCTTATTCCCTCCTGCACTCTCAAACAGTCATGTAAGCGCACAACTCTAGCCTTTACAAAGGCATTATTCTCATCCCTCACAACTATACCAGCCCCCGACAAGCTCGTATCAGTTAAAAATTTTGCATTCACCCCATATTTCTACCAACCCTCTTGAATGTTATACCATCCTTTGCACTTGGGTATTGCCAGACTCCTGCAGCTGTTTATGACGCTGCACATCATCCCAATCCTTCCTAGCAGTAATAGCACCACCCATCACCACTCGAAAATGATTGGTTTGTTGTGAACCCCATACCACTTTTTATTCCGCGCGCGCCAGATGCTCCACAACAACATGCAGGTGATAGCCATTTGCTCCACCTCCTGGATACATAGGAGGTACTGGAAAAAATTCAAAAAAGACTTACAGCTATATCATCCTTAATGGATATTGATAAGGTTTGCCATCACTAGATATGTTACAAATTACAATTAGGCTCAACATGAATGCCTCTCGACACAAGATTTTCTTTGGTAGGAAGGCAATTTTGGAGGGCACTCCACATAAAATGCTTAACTTTGGGAGAGACTAACAAATTCTAGAGCGCATTCCAACAGTCCACATTCCTATTGTGCCCATTAAGCGTGAGCGAAACAAGCTAAATTGCACGCTGATTTCACCGTATAACAACCTTGTTTGGAAAAGTGCCAAATCCATTTGACCCCACACTCCTCGATCCGCAAAGGAATGTTAAGAAAGGAGTTCTCATCATCCTCATTAAAAAGCCCCCTTATGAGATTAATATCCCAAGCTTGTTGTCCAGTGATCATCACACCCTCAAATTCCTCATCTCTAGGTCAATGTCCCAGTGCACATGGAAGCGCCCTCACGACAGAGCCATGAATCCTGAAATTTTTTCACCTTATTCCCATTTCCAATTTTCTAACTCATTCCATACTTTGAAAGATCTTGAGAAGAATAGATGCTACTCGAAGTGTAACTTGAATTATGCCCCAACTCGGCATTTATATGCCCCCTCATAGGAAAATATTTAGCCTGAAGAACTCTCCAAACTAAAACATCTAAGTTGGTCATGAGAGGCCAATCTATCTTCCCAAGCATAACAATGTTGAAAATGTGAAGATTTCGAAAACCCATATCCCCCTTCTTTTGATAACACATCTGATTCTAACGCATCTAGTTGATGCTTCTCGAGTTGTCCTGTTTATTCCCCCACCAAAAAGAATTAATCATTCTTTTGAGTTCGGCTGTGAGAGTAACTGGGAGAAGGAAAGTTGTCATACAATATGCAGAATTTGCCTGCGTCGTTGCTTTAATCAAGATCTATTTTCTCGCTTTAGAAAACTTCTTATACATCCACCCCTCCAAACTCTTCCACATTTTGTCCCTTAAAAAAATAAAGATTGTCTTTCCCAATCAAAGAAGGTAGCCCTAAGTATCTCTGCGTATTTAAAAGGTTGCGAGACCCTAAGGATTGCTGAAATTAAATGCCTATTTGTCTCAACCACATTCTTACTAAAAAATATGTCCGACATCTAGAGGTTAACAGATGGACTTGACGCTTGTTCATAAATATTTAGGACCTCCTTCAGCTTTGTGCACTCCTCCTTAGTTGCCCTACAAAAGAGCATGTTGTCGTCAGCTAAGATCTGGTGTGACATTGGAGGACCATTCCTACTTATGCACGTGCCATGTAGAGTACCTCTCTCCATCTATGTAGTCAGCATAGCTGACAAGCCTTCCACGCAAATGATAAACATGTACAATGAAAGATGAACACCCTATCTAAGGCCACGAGTTGGGTAAATCGGTCCCATCCAACACCTTAAAATCAACATTGCACACACTCATTTGCATCCACTTCAGCCAACTCTTGCAAAAGCCAAGCTTGCGCATCACCTCGATGAGGTAGCTCCATTCACCCAATCATACACATTGCTAATTTTAATCTTCAGCGCCATGTCTCCAACACGACTATTATTCTTCATCTTTATGGTGTGTATCGCTTCAAAAGCTATCAACATGTTGTCCAAAATAGATCGATCTTCCACAAATGTAGATTGACCTTATTGATAAGATTCGATGGAGCGGCTTTAAAATGGTTACATAACACTTTGGAGACAATTTTGTAAAGCACATTGCACAATGCAATCGGTGTAAGCTCTTTCATATTCGTAGGTTTGTCCACCTTAAGAATAAACATAATATTGGTGCGGGTGAGGTCCTTAGGAAGCTTGGCCTCTAGCAGCCATTGACACCCACTGTTGACAATATCCAACTTTAAATTTACCCAAAACTTTTGGTAGAACAATGGATCGAAATCATCCAGCCCTGTAGATTTATCCGGGTTCATTTTAAATAAAGCATCTTTGAATTCCTCTTTCAGTAAAATTCTGGCGTTTATGCTACCACTGATAATGGGTCTAAGTCGCTGTAAAATCACCGTTTGGTCTGGCATTCGAACGTCCGCTACAAAAATATCCTTGAAGTAATTAAGAACTTCATTCTAAATTTTGCTTGTGGACGCTTGACAAACATAGTTTTCGTACCTCAATTCCACATGATTTGTTGTCATTTCCCTTCATGTTTTGCTTGTAAATGCTTGTTTGTGCCCGAATATTTAGTTTTATGAAGATTTGATGTCTTGGTGTAGTTTTGGAGTAATTTCAGGAAAAATAAAGGATTAATTGGAGGATTTTGAAGATATGAGATTGAAGTACGTCTCGAGAGGAATCCGTGAGCGCAAACGGCGACCAAAACCGAGTCCGGACGAGGGAGAACGGAGCAAAACGAGCGGACTGCGCAATACGCCCAGTACCCCCGCGGTCACCACCCGCGGCCGCGGGGTGGGACCGCGGGTCAGCTGCCCCCGACTCCAGGAGACACCCGCGGTCAACGCTTCCCCAACTCCTATCATCTCATTGCAATTTAGTAAAAAACTATACTTTCTTTTGAGCGTTGGCCAAACCATGAAAGAAATGCGTGTCTTTATCTATATCCTTCAACCACAATTGTTTGGATCTTTGTCTTCTCAGATCTCTTCTTTATGTAAACTGTTCCATAAGGCATTCTTTGCTTCTAATAATTGAACAATCTTCACCACGTCAATGCTACTCTCCAAACCTTCTGATGAAGGCTTCATTTTGCATTTTTTCCTTTCTCTCATCCTCTTAAAGAGTTTGCCCTTTGACTGCAGCGCATCCATCGTGGCTTTAAGCTTCTCCAGTATATCAATATCCTCTGATTTGGTCCAGTGAATTAATGCTTCGGGGAATAGACGGTTCTGTAATATGTTATATTTGGTAGAAAATATACGGCCCTTTATAAATCAAATTCCTACAAATACTATACAGATTTGGGTACTTTTGTATACCATAGTAATCATAATTATAATTATTATTAATTTGATATAATTTTAATACATCCTACCAAACATTATAGGGTTATTAAATACACGAACTTTGGGTCCATTTTGATTTTTCCCACGAACTTTGATTCATTTTGTTTTTTCCCACAAATTTTGAGAATTATTAAAAAATACACGAACTTTGCCCATTTTGTTTTTCCCCAAAAAAACATTGTTATAAAAAAGATCTAAATAATTCTTTTATAATTAACTAGCTAGCTTAATTAATTTAATTAATGATAGATGATAATTATTCATGGTGATATAATTTTTTTTAATTTTAAAATATATTTCGTAATTAAAACGACATCGTATTGAAAAAAAATTAAAATAAAAGAATTATTTGGATAATTTTTTATAACAATATATTTCGTGGGAAAAAATAAAATGAACCAAAGTTTGTGTATTTTTCGATAATTCTCAAAGTTCGTGGGAAAAACAAAACGAGTCAAAGTTCGTGTATTTAAGTACCAATAACCCAACAATATATTACTCCTTACGTCTCATTAAAAGCGGTCACTTTCTTTTGGGCACGAAGACTAAGAAAGGGATTGTTATGTTTTAATTAAGTGTGGTCCACCAAAATTAATGAGTCTTAATTAACTTCCTTCAACCTAACTTTTTCTTCTTCTTCTTCTTCTTGCATCTGTTCAATTTTCTGCACCAAAATTCTTCTCACTGCGCCGCGTCGGTGATCGCCCCACCGCCGTTCACCCTCCCTGACTTTGATTTTCAGCGGCCCCAGGCTTCGATTTTCAGCCGCTCGCTCCAGCCCTATGCCCCCGAATCAATACTCCGCCGCTCGCCCCAACTGGAGCCCTAGGCCCCCAAATCGATACTCCGCCGCTCGCCCCAATCGGAGCCTTAGGCCCCCAAATCGCGGCCCCAGCTTCGATTTTCAGCCGCTCGCCCCAACTGGAGCCCTAGGCCCCCCAAATCAATACTCCGTCGCTCGCCCCAATCGGAGCCATAGGCCCCCAAATCGTGGCCCCAAGCTTCCATCCCAACCTGCATATCGCAACTCACCTTCCTTTTCGGCGACGATGACGCCGCCAGTCGTCCCTCGCTCCTAGCCCCTCTATTTATCCCCTGTTTCTCGCCCCAAAACCAGACACCCATATCGCGACAAGCGTCGATTCCAGCCCTCAAATTCCGCCAATAAGCGTCGCCGCCTTCTCCCTTCTGATTCCAGCCCTCGCTCCTGGGCCCTCTTTCGATTTTCGACGGATATAGAGAGAGAGACGAGATAATGAAATGAAAATCCTTCAAGGGTTAGGTAGAATAGAGCAGGTAGGTTTTAATTAGAATCTTAATTAAGTTTAATCTAATGGGCTTAATTAAATCAAATCTTTCCTATTTTAGAAAGTGATCATTTTTAATGGGACAAATCAAAATAGAAAAATAGCAACTTTTATTATAACGGAGAGAGTACATTTTACAGATATTAATATTGCATAAGGGTCATACATTAACATATTGATAGTTATAATTCATTCTATAACCAGGGGGCTTAGTCCACTGGCCACCGGGTCCTCACTTAAGTGAAGTGACCCGGGTTCGATCCCTCTTGGGAGCGAATTGGAGATTGGAGATATAAGGTGGATTTGGTGAATGGAGAGATAAGATGGTTCTTGGAGTGGATGAGGAACTAATTACTAACATCTAACATGACTTTGACCGATCAAAAAAAAAAAAAAAAAAAAAAGTTATAATTCATTCTATACAATAAAAACAATGTGAAGCCTGATCTAAAAAGTCAACTAGCCCTAACTTTAGAGAAAAAAAAAAGGGTCATACATTAACTTATTGAAAGTTATAATTCGTTCTATACAATAAAAACAATGTGAAGCCATGATCTAAAAATTTGACTTCTTATATTCTTTTGGTCATGTTCGTGAAGCGACTCCACCGCGTTTATCGAACCATTGTCGTCGGGAATCGTGTAACTTCCACGTCAAGTCACACAGCAGCCGTCGCAAGTCGAGTTCGCAACATCGCCGTCTCAAGTCATGCAATTACTAATGGAGCAAAGATAATATGGAGTCCATATTATGGACCATGTGCAACTTCTTAAAATAAACCCTTTATTAATATATTAAAAAATTCAGAGAGACTTAAATAAGCTTAAATTTCGCCAAGGGTCTTAAACAATCATAAATTTTATCAAATTGTAATACCCCGATTTTTTCACTTAATAAAATTTTAGGAAAATTTTTGAACTCATTATATTAAGTCTATACACGTTCGATGAAAGAAATTTAAATTTATTTTTAAGTTCCATAAAAGAATTTGGAAAACTTTTACTAAATTTAATTTATTGATTTATATACTTTGCGTATGAATGTCTTTGATTTTTACAAATAGTTGTAAATTTTTAGGGTTAATAGTGTAATAGTATTTTATGTCCCGAACTTTCAGTGTTTTCTATAAAATATCTCGAATTTTCATTTTTTCCTAAAAAATCCTGAATAATTCACAGTTATTGTAAATAGTAGTATTATTTATTATTTATTGTACATTACTTATTCATATATATATATATATATATATATATGATGGAACTTGCAGATACGGTTATGAGAATACAGAATCTGTTTTTCTCTCTTCTTTCTCTCCTTATCTTCTCTCCCTGAATCTTCCATTCTTTACTTTGGAATTGCTTGCTCAATGGGATATTACAATACGTTATCAGCACGAGTCTCTAGCCAAATGAGTGGACACGGGGATAGACCATAAGAAAAAATCGTATTTTTCTTGAAAGAATGTCAAACTCAAACTTGCAACTCATGAAGAATGAAAGTACATTGTGTCTAGTGGATAGTGCCACAACACATACTATACTTACTGATAGAAAATATTTTCAAACTCTTATTGAAAACAGGGGAGCGTCACTACAATTGCAAATGACAATATCCTTATTGTCGGCTCCGGAAGAGCTTCTCTAATACTCCCTATGGGTACAGAATTAATTATCAATGATGCACTTTTGTATCCACAATCAAAACGTACCCTTCTTAGTTTTAAAGACATCCGATTAAACGATTTTCACATTGAAACTAAAACCGATAACAATAATGAATTTCTTCTTATCACTCAGAATGTTGGATGTAGGAAACAAGTTCTTGAGAAGTTCCATTCTTTCTCCTCTAGGTTGTATTATACTCATATTAAATCTAACAACCATGTTGCATTAAGCATAAAATTTAAAGACCCAAAATCTTTTATATTATGCCATGAACGATTGGGTCATCTTGGGCATAATATGATACGTCGGATTATTACTAATGCTATTGGGCACAATATACAAACAAAAGATCTATCACCTTCAAATGAATTTGTTTGTGAAGCATGTGCAAAAGGTAAGCTTATAGTACGACATTCTCGTATCAAAGTTAAATTAGAATCTCCTTCTTTTCTTGAACGAATTCAAGGAGATATATGTGGATCAATTCACCCGGCGTCCGGACCGTTCCAATATTTTATGGTCCTGATTGATGCTTCTACTCGATGGACTTATGTATGCTTATTATCTACTCGCAATAAAGCATTTGCAAAGCTTATTGCCAAAATAATTGAATTAAAAGCTCAATTTCCTGATTACCCAATAAAGTCCATTCGAATGGACAAAGCTGGTGAATTCACATCAAAATCTTTTGATGAATATTGTATGTCATTGGGTATCAAAGTGGAGCATCCAGTTCCATATGTCCACACACAAAATGGTCTAGCTGAATCATTGATCAAACGTTTGAAACTAGTAGCTAGACCATTGCTACAAAAATCAAACTTACCTATTACTTGTTGGGGTCATGCGATTTTGCATGCTGCAAATTTTCTCCAATCTCCTGATATCTATATGAAAATCTCTGAAGGATTCAAAATTCCTCATATGAAGGAAAATGAAACTCGTGACATGTATTGTGTGAAATTAGAAAAATCGTTGTACGGTTTAAAACAGTCGGGAAAGATGTGGTATAACCGACTTAGTGAATTCCTCTTGAAGAAGGAATATGTGAATAATGATATATGCCCTTGTGTGTTCATTAAAAGATCACAAAATGGTTTTTGTATCATTTCTATTTATGTTGATGATATAAATGTAATTGGAACACGCAAAGAGGTTGAAGAAGCTCGTTCATGCTTAAAGATGGAGTTTGAAATGAAAGACTTGGGTAAAACCAAGTTTTGTCTCGGCCTGCAGATCGAGCATCTCCCTGAAGGAATTCTTGTACACCAGTCAACTTATGTAAGTAAGATTTTAGAGAAATTCTATATGGATAAATCACATCCACTTAGCACACCTATGGTTGTCCGATCACTAGAAGTAGATAATGACCCATTTAGACCTAAAGAAGATGATGAGGATATTTTAGGACCAGAAGTTCCTTATTTGAGTGCAATTGGAGCACTACTTTATCTCGCAAATTGCACAAGGCCTGACATAGCATTTGCGGTTAATTTGCTAGCAAGATTCAGTGCTTCTCCTACACGAAGACATTGAAATGGTGTTAAACACATACTTTGTTATCTTCAAGGTACAAAAGATCTTGGTTTGTTCTATCCAAGAAACCAAGACATGACATTAGTAGGCTATGCGAATGCTGGTTATTTATCTGATCCCCATAATGCTAAATCTCAAACTGGTTATGTTTTCCTCTGTGGTGATACAACTATTTCTTGGAGATCTGTTAAACAGACTCTAGTTACTACATCCTCAAACCACTCAGAGATTATAGCTTTACATGAGACTGCTAAAGAATGTGCACGATTAAGATCATTGATACAACACATTCGCGGATCTTGTGGTATTGCGGATGATAAATCTCCCATTGTCCTATATGAGGACAATGCTGCTTGTGTTGCACAAATGGATAGCAGATACATTAAAGGAAATTTAACAAAACATCTACTCCCTCCGTCCCTGAAATAAGTTCCTCTTTTTCCATTTTGGGACGTCCCCCAAATAAGTTTCTCTTTCTTTCTTTCTATTTTTGGACAACTACCCCACCACTAATAATACTTTATTTATTTTTATTTTTCACTTTTTCATCACTCCCAATACTAATTATAACACTTTTTTACATTTTCACCACTCCCAATACTAATTATAACATATTTTTTTCCACTATCAATACACTTTACCATTTTCCTTAAAACCCGTGCCATCCCCAAAGAGGAACTTATTTTGGGGACGGAGGGAGTATTACCTAAATTCTTTTACCCGCATGAGCTCCAGAAGAGCGGCGAAATTAAAATAAATAAAATTCGTTCTTGTGATAATCTGGCAGATTTATTCACAAAATTCCTTCCTACGTCAACTTTTGAAAAACATGTTCATAATATTGGAATGCGTAGGCTTAGTAGATTATTAGTTTGAGGGGGAGCGAATTCATTATGCCTTGAAGGTGTATTTTTGTTGTACTCTTTTTCCCTTACTAAGTTTTTTCCCATTGGGTTTTCTTAGTTAAGGTTTTTAATGAGGCAACAAATGCAACACAAAATTATACATATCACATGTACTCTTTTCTTTGACTGTTTTTTTCCCACAGGGTTTTTCAGTGAAAGAGGCATGAACATAATCAAATAATGTCCAAGGGAGAGTATTGTAAATAATATTATTTATTATTTATTGTACATTACTTATTCATATATATATATATATATATATATATATATATATATATATATATATATATATATATGATGGAACTTGCAGATATGGTTACGAGAATACAGAATCTGTTTTTCTCTCTTCTTTCTCTCATTCTCTTCTCTCCCTGAATCTTCCATTCTTTACTTTGGAATTGCTTGCTCAATGGGATATTACAATAACAGTTTCCATAAAATGTCTCAAACTTTTAGCACTTTTCAATAAAATATTTTGAACTTTTGTTTTTTCTCCTAAAAAATCCCGAACTTTCAACATTTTTTATAAATTGCCTTGCCTTGCTATACAAAATTTGGTGCCTTAAAGATGACTCTTCTCAAATTGATTGCAGTCAAGTTGTGAATCTTATATCATTAAATTGATAATTTTAGATTTCTTTGGCAAAAAGAGTCATAATTCGGTCACCAGATTTTGTATAACGGGATATTTTATGAAAAACAATGAAAGTTTGAGGTTTTTTAGGGGGAAAAAAAGTTTGAGACATTTATGAAAAACGCTGAAAGTTCAGGATTTTGTAGGAGAAAATGAAAGTTCAGGACATTTTATAGAAAATGCTGAATGTTAGGCGTTTAAAAAAAATGAAAATTTGAGATATTTATGAAAAATGCTGAAAGTTTGAGATATAAAACACTATTAATTCTAAATTTGATAGGAGAAATTAGCCTTTGGGCCTTTTATGTTTAATTGTTGGGCGTCGATTGTCTAATTATTAAAAAGTAAGGCTCTTGATTAAAATAAAACATTGATGGACTCATCCATACAAAAGTAAAATTTGAGCTATAAAAGTAATATTTGTGCCCATAAAAATTGATGTTCCGAAATTATTTACTCTTTTGGGCCAAGGTTTTGGGAAAATAACTGTAGGAGCCCAGTTGACTTTACTCCAGCAGTTGCTGTGCAGCCTTCCATCTAGGGCTAAGTTTTTGGGAAAATAATTGTAGCTCGCAATTGACTTTTTTTCTTTTTTGAATTAAAATTATAAAAAATATCTGAATGTAATTAATTATGCAATCTATATGCAAGACCTCAATATCATATAACTATAAAAAAACTACACCGCACGTAAACGAAAATACAACACACCGCATGCAGTGAAATTGAATTCAAGACCTTTTATAAAAAAAAAATTGGATACGTGAACTTTGCCACAAAAGCAAGGGCTCATTGGCATAGGCGTAATTGACTTTATTCCAGCAGCTGTTGTGCACCTTTCCATCTGCTCATATTATTTCTTAAAAAAAGATCTACTGATATTTTCCTCAATATATGGAGAAAACGTGATCTCTTTTCATCCTCTGATTTCCTTGATCAAGGATTAATTATTAAAGTATGGTCTCATTTTTTGGCCACGTCATTTCTTCCCTTCTATTTAAAGACCTCCTCTAATTAATGGTGGAGTCAGACTTTCGATTCAAGATGTTCAATTTTTTTCAATAAAAATAATAATTAGATTAAAAAGTAAATCAAATTAAAAATATATTATCATTATTATTAACATAATTATGATATCATTTAAATTACAAAAAGTATATTTCAAAATGACTTTCAAGTTCTTACAAAATAACTTCAAAAAATTAAAATGGATAAAGCTTTAGAATGCAAATTAGTTTTCAATATCAAATTCAAAAAATGAATCTCTAGGATTCAAGTAAATTAATTAAGTGTCCACTTCATCGAAACGTCAATTCAACTCTAAAATTTATATATCAATCACAGTGTAAAATAATTCAACCCAATAACGATAAAGATAAAATTAATTTTTTATTTTATTTTATAATAATATATTTATAAAATTACAAAATAGTACTCCTATTCTTTTTAAAAATTCCAAGAGGAGTCAAGTGATCTCCTGCCCACCCCTCAGCTCAACATGCTCCAAACCTCATTGCATGCGATCAGATTACTATATATGGGTAAATTTTCCTCTCAATCATCCTTCTATATTTCCTTTCTTTTTAAGATCACAAGGAGCTAAACTTGACCGCTTCTCCATTTTTCCAGCACTTATCTCTCGAGACCAAGCAATAAAGGCGCAACATAATTTGTTTTCATTTTCAAAGATACCAACTTAACTTAGTAGTCGACTGCATAAAGCTTAGTTAACCAAAGACTACAGTAAGTCCCTATGATCTTGGGAAGATTTTTCCTTAACCTAGGATTAATGGTAGGCTTTAAAAATTTACCTTGACTCTAGTTTTAAAAGAAAATGACTTAATTTATTGTCGTTGCCGCCGCCGACTCAGGCCAGACAACAAGTTCACGAGATCGACCGGAGACATTAGCTAACTAGAGGAAAGAATTTCCTTCTGTTGTGCTTTAGAAAATTATGTGGATCCAGATTTTAATGAGGGTATATTCGAAATTGTATTTAATAAAAAATTATGTGAAATTATTTCACAAGGACTAAGATTTTAAATCGTAGTGTATGATGATGGAACAATAGATTTTTGTAAACAGTGTTTACGGTTATCCGTTAAAACCGTATACAAAACTATACATACAATATAGGGAGAAGGACACAAGTAATCAAAATGAGATAGTTTAGGACTTATATAGCCACCACACATAAAACATGACTTTAGGGGTCAAAAGCTATTGAAAAGACAAAACAACCCTTACTAATTATTGAATAAAAATAAAAGAAAACTAAAGCCTAAATAAGAGTACATGATTTGAATTGCAGTAATTGTCACACACTCTCTCTCTCTCTTCGCGGTTCATCTTCTCCAACTCTCTCCCTCCCAGAAATCGCCTCTCTCTCTCGCCGCTCGCCTCTCTCTCGCGTCTGGGCTCTCTCTCGCCGCTCGCCTCTCTCTGGGTAAAGATGGTTGAGCACAACACCACCGCGACATCTGCTCCATCGGAGCACACCACCACATCCCAGGCGGCGGCAACATCTGCTCCATCAGAGCACCCCAGCGCCGCCGTTGAAGCACCATCCACGACGGCGACGACTCTGCTCCATCGGAGCAGCCCACCACCGCTGTTGAAGCACCATCCACGACGGCGACGGCATCTGCTCCATCGGAGCAACAATCAGAAGAGCAAACGGCCATTGGAGAAGTGAGTTTTCAATTTTTATTGGTTTTTATTTTCAGTTCGAATTTGACTATTTGAGAGTTGTAATACGAGGATTTGGTGTTGTTTAGATGATTTGTGTTACAATGCATGTGGTGTTTGAAGAGATATTGCAATTGATTTAATGAAATTGGTTCTACACAATTGATACATTAGGGCACAATTGAATAGGGTAATTGATTTGGGGGTAATTGTGAGGCAATGTATGTGATTATACTTGATTTTGTGGACAATTGAATCGAATAATGAACAATTTATTACTTGTACACAGTTGAATCAAATTAGGGCACAATCAATACTTAGTAATGAACAATTTATTACTTGTACACAATTGCACTTTTAATACACAGTTGAATAGGGTAATTTATTTGGGGGTAATTTTGAAGCAATGTATGTGATTATGCTTGATTTTGTGGACAATTGAATCGAATAATGAACAATTTATTTCTTGTACACAATTGAAATTTGTACACAGTTGAACTTGTGAGTACATAGTTACACATTTTCGTACACAGTTGAAGTGATTATGCTTAATTGTTGTTATTTTTTCATTGCAGCGCCGATTTCGATGGGTTAGGCAACAAATGCAAGGATACCAAGCGCGCATAAATCTTTATGTGCGAGTTGAGGTGGTCAATCGAATTAGGAAAAAACTCTACGACGTTGGTGGTCATGCCTTAGAAGAAAGGTTTCTAGAGGGCGTATTTGGACGGCTGGTCCAGTTGAGGCGCTCGGCTAGCGCCAATAATGCGCTGTCCGAGCTTATTGCTCGGGAAATAACTGACGAAAGCTTCTCAGAGTTCGAGAAGCGATATTTTGTGGGTGGACGTGAGATTAGATTCACCGCCCAGGAGTACGCCTTGGTCACGGGTCTTAGGTTCGGCCCTTCCGGCTTCGACCATAAAGATGACCATGTCGTCCCCGAGAGCAGCCTCTACACGCGCCATTATAAAGGCAAAAAGTGAGGGTTTGCGGCCTGGAATTTGACTTCAATGCCGGATCATTGAAGGATCCGGAGGATTTGTTGAAGGCTGCCAACATACTATGCCTATATAACCTTTTGATTTGTCGTGGAGATAGCATATGGATTGATGACTGGGTATGGGCCTTAGTAGAGGACGAAGATGGTTGGGCGAGTTTTCCATGGGGATCCTACACTTTCTCTATTTTATGCCATCAATTGAGTGTGGTGGTGAAACATCCAAACTACATCAAGAATAGTAGAAAGACGTATCATATCTTCGGTCCTGTGTGGGCATTGCAGATATGGTCCTATGAGGTGATACCAAAATTGGGAAACACTTGTGGGAAGCGTGACAGCGAGATGGCCATTCCTCGTTGTCTGCATTGGGACACACATGCTGCTCCTTCCGATGATTTTTCTGAGTTTTTCGATCGTCAGGTAACCTTTCTTAAAGTTGTTTTATTGGTATTGAGTTTTTGTTATGTTTTTCGATAGTGATACACGGTTGCACAGTTGAATACATTTACAAAATTGATTACACTGTTACACAGTTGATTACTTGATACACAGTTGATAATTGTTAACACATTTGATTACTTGATACACAGTTGATTACACTGTTACACAGTGACACAAAATTGATTACACTGTTACACAGTCGATTACTTGATACACTGTTGATAATTGTTACACATTTGATTACTTGATACACAGTTGATAATTGTTAACACATTTCATTGATTTTGTGTAGCTGACGATTGAGCCTATGGTTCCTACTCCTATGGAGGAAGCCCAGGAGTTCTATGTGAGCGTTAGGAGAGATGATCACATGGCGGTTACCTTTGAGCCCTCGAAGAGGCATGCAGCAAAGAAACAACTTGTTGATGAAGACATTGAAATCATTGAGAGGTCTAGCGACCGAATAGGAAGAGAAGAAAGGAGCCAGGGCGTAAGACTGCACGTAAGTCCACCCGCCGACTCAGCGATTCTTCACGCCGTAGTGCAGCCGCCGAGAAGCGGCAGAGGACACATTCTCCAGAGCCACCACAACCATCTACTTCTTGTTGCTTGCATGGATTGCCATGCAAGCATGCAGATGACGAGGAGGCTCACTTGGACCGCTTGGCTCGAAGAGTAGCTCCTCGCATACCGTTGGATGACTTGGAGAGTGGTTGGATTGCCCGTCTCGCGCATAAATTGCTTGACATTGTGGCGAAGAGATCTGATGAGTCACCCTCCATCAGTGCGACTCAATCAGTGAGTCGAGCTATTCCAACTGCAGACAGTCCTCTTGTGGACGTGGACGTGGAGCAGGCTGCCGAGGTCGAGGTGGAGGTGGAGCAGGCTGCCGAGGAGGTGGTTGAGGTGGAGCAGGTTGTGGTGAATGAGCGACTGGAGGTTGATTTGGAGAAGCCCGTGGAGCAGGTTGTGGAGGAGCAGGCCGAGAACGAGCCTGAGACGCCTTCGGTTCCAACTCGTGAGCCTTCCCCTGATCCAGAGGAAGATATGCTTCCCACGGATGAGGATGTGTCTTGCGGAGTACTGGCTTTGGCTCCAAGAGTGCAATTGCCCTCTGCTGCGTTGAGGAGCCCGTACATGTCGGGTGCGATTGGTCGTGCTCCTACTACCCCTGTTGCGTTGAAAAGGCTATACAAAGAATTTCGATCAAAGGATGCCGATGAAACTCTTAAGGTTATCTCTACTGGGCATGAGCTGAGTAATTCCACATTTGATGTCATTGAGGATAGCTCTGCCGAGTTCACCGGGACGGTATTATTTTAATTTTATCTACTGTGCACATTCTAATTCACCTGTGCACATTCTAATTCTACTGTGCACATTCTAATTCAACTGTGCACATTCTAAATTGCTTAACTGTGCAGATCATTGATTTGTATTTGATCTATATGAGAGAGAGATTAAGGAAGAAAAATAGCATATCTTCGGCGGTGAAAGATAACTCGACAGTAATTGTTGGATGTGATTTCTATGTAAGTATCAAAAATCTTTGATATTCTTTTGTTTAGCAATTTAAATATTTTTTGTTGAATCTAACTCATTTTTACATATTTAGCTGGTATTGCATACTGAGTTTGAAAAACTCCACGGACCAAAGCCGAGTGGAGTTGGTATTGGTGTGAAAAGCCTGTACAATTATTGGACTCCACCGAAGGGATTGGTGACAGACGTGAGTAAATGGGGGAAGGCGAATCAGGTATGTATTTCTAATGCTTTGTCAATTTTTTTATCATTGAAACACTAACACAAATTCCTATATGTAATGTCGGTGGTCGTCATTGGGTCATCGTCCGTGTACTATTGCACGAATGGACTGTAGAGTTGTACAAGTCTTTGGCCTTCAAGTACGACACTGAGGTCGGGGTTTCATTAGCCGCTCGGACTTCGGAATTGAAATGTATTACTCGTCTCCTTCCCCGACTCTTGAGGCAGGCAGGTTACTGGCAGCATCACGATTCCAAACTGGAGCAACTGTACGAGATCCCATTGACTGTGATGCCTTCGCGTGATCAATTTTGTCAGACGGACTCGGTTAGTTGCGGCCCCTTTTGCACCATGATACTTGATCGTCTCTTGACGCGCACAGAGCATCACCGAGGGGCTATCGACGAGATATACTTGTCCCAGTATAGGCATCGTATTGCTCGTCGGATATTTTCTCTTACTATTTGATATTTAGGTTGGATGTTGAACTCTGCTTTGGATTGTGGGCTATTTTTGTGAACGTATTTAGCTACTGTGAACGTATTTAGCTACTGTGTACGTATTTAGCTACTGTGCACATATTTTGAATTTATCAATTATGCACTTATTACATCATTTGTGCTAATTAACTGTGCACAAATTTTCAAGTGTGTACGAGTCTTCAACTGTTTTCGAATTTTCATTTGTATTAATTGTATTAACTGTGGTCAAATTGAATGAACTAGGTACTAATTAATTAAGAAAATTAAATTACATGTGTACAAATTGGATGAACTGTGCATGAATTTTCAGCTGTGTACCAAATTCTCAAGTGTGTACGAGTCTTCCACTGAACTGTGTACTAATTAATTAAGGAAATTAAATTACATGTGTACAAATTGGATAAACTGTGCACCAATTTTCATTTGTGTACCAAATTCTGAAGTGTGTACGATTCTTCAATTGTGTAAAATAGTGCACAATGACAATACACAGTTTAATGCATACACATTTGTGGGCTAACTATCCTTTAAACGGGGCATATTTTGATAATTGAGATGCAGTTAGGTGAAATTAAGTATTTAAAATGTATTAGTAAACATTATATTCAATAAAATGAGTTAATTGTGTTCATATCCATCACTTGCTCAAACATATTGAACATATATCACATATAACTTAAGTATAGTAAGTGTATATGTTAGTGTACATATAATAGCATCTTAGTAATTTACACGTGTTTCATTAAAAATAAGTATTCAATTTGATTTGTTAATCATTGAAATTAACTTAGGATGTTCAAGTTCTTAATTTTCATTGAAATTAACTTAGGATGTTCAAGTTCTTAATTTCCATTGCCCAAACGCCCTCAAATCGGCAAAAAGGAATAGTTATACGGTGCACAATGACAGTGCACAATGATAGTACACAGTCGAATGCATACACAGCTGCGGGCTAACTACCCTTTAAACGGGGCATATTTTAGTAATTGAGATGCAATTAAGTGAAATTAAGTATTGAAATGTATTGGTAAACATTATATTCAATAAAATGAGTTAATTGTGTTCATATCCATCACTCGCTCAAACATATTGAACATATATCATATGTAACTTAAGTGTAGTAAGTGTATATGTTAGTGTACATATAATAATATCTTAATAATTTACACGTGTTTCATTAAAAATAAGTATTCAATTTGATTTGTTAACCATTGAAATTAACTTAGGATGTTCAAGTTCTTAATTTCCATTGCCCAAACGCCCTCAAATCGGCAAAAAGGAATAGTTATACGGTGCACAATGACAGTGCACAATGATAGAACACAGTCGAATGCATACACAGTTATCCGGTGCACAATAACAGTCGCTCAAATAGAGTACACAGTTGAATGCATACACAATTGCTAACAGTCCTCTTGTGGAGGAGGAGGGCATTTTTTCTTCGTATGATCCGTACTCTTACATATACTGCACTTCTTCTTTTGTCGGCCCTTCTGTGGTTGAGGGTCCACGTCCTCGGTAGGAAGAGATGCCGCGCATGATCTCCTATTGTGCCCATGGCCTTTACACCTGCCACAGATTTGACGCGGTGTGGTGGACGACGATTTCTCAAGATGTGATTGAGCTCTGTTGTCTTTCGGTCGTCCAGATTGTCGCTTAATGACCGGTGGTTGAATAATGTAGCCAGATACTGAAGTCGGCACATCCCACGTGTCAGGTTGTGGAACTGGCTCTACCCGAGCTGCATAAGTTTGTAATAAGGCATGTTGTTTGAAATAACGTCCCACAAAGTCATAGACGTTGAGGTTGGCATGCCTAAAATAAAAACAAAAAATAAAAAAGGATCAATTGTAAAAAAGATCAATAACTTGGAAACATTATACGAAATAAATAACTGAGATACCGTATAGCAGCACAAGCGTGACGACAAGGTATCATGTCCAAATCAAACTCACGACAATCGCATGTCCAGCTTTGTAGATCAACAAAGGTTGTCTTGTTCTCTAATTCGACTTTAAATACATGTGTCGTTGTTCCCCGAACAGTATAGCGACGACCCGATTCTACAGATAAAGATAGTTTTCTTAAAGCCTCCTCTGTCATCTCGTGGTCTCTGGCTAAAGCTTCTGCGCGTCGTTGGTCAAACCATTGTTCTACAGTTGAGCGATACACTTCCAACATGGCACAAACCGGCAGACGTCTCGCCCATAACAATCGAGCATTCATACTTTCAACTGCATTAGACGTCATAAAACTATAGCGCCGTACCGGACACTTCGATCTTGCCCACCTTATTAAATAAATAATAATCTGTCAACTGTGTATGAAGAATTCAATTGATTGTGTACTCTGTGAATCAACTGTGTATAAAGAATTCAATTGATTGTGTGCTATGTGAATCAACTGTGTATAAAGAATTCAATTGAGTGTGTGCTCTGTGAATCAACTGTGTACAGTATGTGAATAAAAAAACTAACCTTTCAATCCCAATATCTGTCAGTCTCTTGTAAGCACCCGCCCGGTGGTGGGCTTCCAAAGCAGCAAAGCTCAAGTTAAATACTTCATGTCGATAACTGTAGGCTGCATTTTTGTATATTTCAGCTACGTGACGGCCAAATCGCGCCAAGTTCTTCTGTATATGATAAAAGCACAACCCGTGAGCAACATTCGGATATATGGACTCAATGGCACTCCGGATGCTCGTGTGTTGATCAGACACGATCAGTAAGTCATCCGGTGGATCTCCTAGGCTCGCACGTAGCATCGAGAAAAAATATGTCCATGATTCGTCATTCTCGATCGGACCAAGACCAATTGCAAGTGGAAAGACCCCTTCGTTACCGTCTTTGGTAACTGCGACAAAGAGAACCCCTTTGTTCTTTCCTTTAAGGTGGGTTCCATCTACTACAATGACAGGCCTAAGATGATTTTGAAAGGCGTGAATAGACTGTCCAAGAGCTAAAAACATGTAGCGGAACTCACCCGTCTGAGTAGTCTGAACATCATATATGGTCCCAGTATTACGCTCCCCCAACAAGTATAGATAAGTCGGGAGCCTCTGATAAGACTGCTCGAACCCACCATACATCATCTCTAGAGCAATATCCCTGGACCGCAAAGCAAACTTGTAGCCCATCTGAATGCCAAATAGCCTAAGCATTTCATCCATCATCTCCGGTTGGCTGCTTGCCTTTCTTGACAACATAGACTACTGGATAGTTATTATGTTCCAAAAGCAGTCGAACAAAATCTGTATCACTTTTCAAGGCAATTTTTGTTCTCCTACCATCGCTCATGCTCGTCAGATAATGAAACAAATAATCAGAGGCGCTTTCATCACAATCCAGTTGCTCGTTAATCCCTCGTACTAGATTATCATAGGATAACAAACCCACAGGCATGAATAAAAGAACCTCGTCACCACCTATGTAATTGGATCTCTCCCAATGACCACCATGGCGAATTGCTACACGTCTTGATGACATATCTGCAAAAGAAGTGCATATAAATTAGTAAATGTGTTTTCAACTGTGCACAAGAATTAAACTCAACTGTGTACGCATTTTAGTCAAGTGTGCGCAAAATAAATATTATAACAATAATAAATAAATATATAAATTAATTAATAAAAAATTAAGTAATAAGCTCAATTAGTATTTTAATTAAGTATCTAAATTAACACAATTAAATATTAATTAATTTTAATAAGAAATAATTAAGCTAATTTATAAATAATATGTCAACTGTGTATATTGTTCAACTATGCACACATTTATACGGTTGATTTTGATCAAACGTGTACAAATTAAATCAACTGTGTACGCATTATAGTCAAGTGTGCTCAAAATGAATATTATAATATTAATAAATAAATATATAACTTAATTAATTAAAAATTAAATAATATGATTAATTAGTAATTTAATTAACTAGATAAATTAACAAATTTAAATATTGATTAATTTTTAATAAGAAATATTTAAGCTAATTCATAAATAATATCTCAACTGTGTATGTTGTTCAACTATGCACACATTTACACGGTTGATTTTGATCAAATGTGTACAAATTTAATCAACTGTGTACGCATTATTGACAAGTGTGCTCAAAATAAATATTATAATAATAATAAATAAATATGTAACTTAATTAATAAAAAATTAAATAATATGATTAATTAGTAATTTATTTAACTAGATAAATTAACAAAGTTAAATATTGATTAATTTCTAATAATAAATATTTAAGATAATTAATTAATAATATGTCAACTGTGTATATTGTTCAACTATGCACACATTTATACGGTTGATTTTGATCAAACGTGTACAAAATGAATCAACTATGTACGCATTATAGTCAAATGTGCTCAAAATAAATATTATAATAAAATTAAATAATATGATTAATTAGTAAATTAATTAACTAGATATATTAACAAAGTTAAATATTAATTAAATTTTAATAAGAAATAATTAAGATAATTCATTAATAATATGTCAACTGTGTATATAGTCAAATGTGCACAACATTTATACGGTTGATTTTGATCAAACGTGTACAAATAGAATCAATTATTGTGCACGTATTAATTAAATTAACTAGCTAAATTAAATAAATTAAATAGTATTGATTAGTGAATTTTATTATTATACAACTATTTAAGTATTATAGTCAACTGTGTATATTATTCAACTGTGCATATTATTTACACTGTGCAATTTAGCTCAACTGTGTAGCTAAGAACACCTTCATATCTCCCAACTGTGTATATTATTCAACTGTGCATATTATTTACACTGTGCAATTTAGCTCAACTGTGTAGCTAAGAACACCTTCATATCTCCCAACTGTGTCCTCAAAATCAAGCATTTATTTTATATTGTTCACACTCAACGTGGTCTTAGACGTGAAAAAACTAAATTTTATCAATACGCAACAATAAATCTCGATTTTGATTCCAATATAGTCTTAACTGTGTCATTTACGCAGAGGCTACTGTGTACTGAAATTTTCTCACCAAAATCAGAAAATAAAACATACAATTGATACATTTGCTATGAATTTAACATACATACCTAAATACAATCAGAATGCCCAAACAATTTCGTCCGACCCAAGCTTTTCCAAATAAAAAATCGATACTTTTTTCAGAATTTTCGTGGGTTTTCGATAGAAAAAACAAAGAAAGAGATGAAGAATGAACACACACCCAAATATTCATCTATTTCTTCACCAACCTACCTTAACATTTGCATTTACTATCACATTTATTGATTTGTACGGTGAATCCTTAACATGCGAAATTCTCATGGCTGAGGAAGATAACTTCATTTATGAGGAATCAGCTCAATTCGAAGAGAGAGAGAGAGAGTTGTTGGCTGAATTCGAAAGAGAGAGAGAGAGAGAGTCATTTATGAGGAAGAAGGTGAATTCGAAGAGAGAGAGAGAGAGAGCCATTGTTGCTGAATTCGAAAGAGAGAGAGAGAGCCATTGTTTGACCCCTAAAGTCAATTTTATTTTTCTTTTATTTTTATTACTAATTAGTAAGGGTGTGTTTGTCATTTCAATGGCTTTTGACCCCTAAAGTCATCATTTATGTTTGGTGGCTATATAAGTCACAAACTATCTCATTTTGGTTACTTGTGGGAATTCTCACTACAATATATATAGTTCGGAATAAATTAGCAATGATAGATAACTGTAATCTATTGAATACAATAGACTACAATTGAAGGAATCTGTGTAGTTTATGTCCACGATAAATTTTTGATGGTTAATATAGAATCGAATATAAATTTTTAATTAAAATGCAACATCCTAATGTAGCTAAAAACATTTTAATTGTAGAAAATTCTATCATATGAATAAAATTATGAAAATATTAATATTTATGATCAAAATACCTTTATAGTGTATAAAAATATAAATTACATTGATACACACTTTTTAATCACTGAAATCGTGTAACAATATATTTTCTTTTTAGCAAGTTTGGTTGTGATCGTTATCTCATGTCTTATTTTTTTCTTTTCATTTGAATAAATCGAGCACTAGGCCCCTTTTAAAAAGTTGAATATTTCATGCCACTCAAAGAGCGAGAAAGAGAAGCTAGCGACGTCAAAGGAATGACAATCCCTACTCAAACTGATGTAAATACAAGATTTTTTTTTTCATTTTAAAAGCAAAGGTTATATTCTCTCCATCTCACAAAAAAATGAATATTTATAACTGACACGAGTTTTAAGAAATGTTGGACAGTGAGTGAAAAAGAGATTCTACTTTATGAAAAATAAAAGGATTGTGGTAGGGTAGGATAGGGTAGTGTACTAAAAATAAAAATGTTCATGTTTTTGTGAGACGCCCCAAAATGACAAAATATTCATATTTTTATGAGACGGGGGGAGTATTACACTGTTACATGATTTTTACAATTAAAAGAGTGTGTAACAATGTATTTTATACTATTATACACTATAGTGTATTTTGATCAGAAATGTTAATACTTTCATAATTTTATTCGTATAGCTAGAATTTTCTATAATTATAAAAAGTTTTGGCTACATTAGGGTGCTGCCTCTTAATTAAAAATCTATCTTCAATTTTATATTGACCATGAAAAGAATTATTCTTAATTTTTTTATTACAATAATTTAAGTTTAACAATTTATTAATATAAATATACAAAAGAGTATGGTGTAAAGAATCCGAACCGACCATGTAGCATCGTCATCTTCATTATTATCCCCGAGATCATGAGTATATCCTTAACTACCCCCGAGTTCATCATGTAGACAAATGTTTAGATGGTTGAGATCATCCCACATCCACAACTCTATTTAGTATCATCCATAACCATAAATAATAATTATTGAAAAGAATCAATAAAATAAAACAGAAAAATTAAGAAAAAGAAGAACCTACAGGCCAGAATTTGTAACAAACAATATTAATTGAGTTAATATATAAGAATACCCACTTTTATATAGCAAAAATAAATTTTATCCACTCAAATAAAAACTTTAAAAAATATTCATTTTTTGTGTTAAATGACTAAATTATCCCTCTATATAAATGGGCAATTATAATAAAAATTTTAAAACTTGAATTCACAACCAATACTAGCCATTCAGTTGTGAATTTGAGTTTTAAAGCTTGAATTCACAACCAAAATTAATGACAGTTGTGAATTCGCTGGTTGTGAATTCGTGGGTATTTTTTAAATTTTTATATGCAAGGGTAAAATAGCAAGTGTGAGTATTTTTTTTAATTTTTTATCTTAGTGGGTATTTTTTAAATTTACTATTCCAAAGTGGCTATTTTCAAAATCCACTCAATTCATATTAATTTTGTTTAACAATAAATCTATGCAGCCACATTGTGGCCATCCACACACTAGTATAATAAGGAAATTTTTGATTTATTTTTTAAAATAAAAATAGGATTTAGTTATTTTACTATATTCTCTACATTGTACTTATTTTTTTTGTATTTTTTATTTTTTATTTATTTTTTAATAAAAATAAAAAAAGTACCAAAAAATTGCAAAAAAATAATTATAATGTAGAGAATATGATAAAATAACTAAATCTTATTTTTATTTTAAAAAATAAATTAAATTATTTTTTATTTAGATAAATTGTGGGCAGTCACGACGTGGATGTTTAGCATTGCCTTTCTTTAAACGTGGTGACAAAATATTGTCCTACATATTTAATGCACCTATTACTTTTAATACAATTCCCTCATAAATATCATCACTTCATCCTATGGATCTACATCTACTGATTTTTAAAATTACAGATTCCAACAACATATTCATAGACTTCTTGAAACCAATAATTAGTCCGCAAAGTCTCCGGCCACTTCAATATATATTTTGCATTATTCGTGTTCCATTTAATGCCATAACTCTAGCCGCATTTCTCTCTAATTTCTTAAATTCCAATCCAATTGCAGATCCGAAATTCTCATAAAAATATCCTCAAACAAAAAAAAAAATGATGAATAGTGGCCAAGATGACAAGTTTTTCTCCATGCTTTCATCAAGGGACAAAAGGTACAACTCGTCCAAGCAGCTTTGCGGCGAGGCCTCCTTCAGGGTGTTGTACTACGGCGACGCTGCCGGCACCGTGCCGTTCCTGTGGGAGTCTCAGCCGGGGACGCCTAAGCACAAGCTCAGCGACGGCCCTCTCCCACCGCTCACTCCGCCGCCGCAGCACCAGTCGAGTCCTCTAGCTAGCCCTAGCATGAAGAAGAAGCACTCCAAGATTTTCAACTCCATATTTGCCAGAACACCTTGGACAAAGATCAGCGCTCCCACTTCGCTACCTTCGTCGCCTTATTCCTTGTCGTATTCGTCGCCGTCGACTCCGTTGCATTCCGGCGGCAAAGAAAATCAGAAAGCTCGTTTAAGTTGGATTGGTTTGGAGGGGGAGGAGGAGGTAAGAAGGGATTATTCAGCAACCTCAACATTGTGTTTTCGTGGATCAAGTTCGTGTAGGAGATCTAAGGGTTATTATGGGTACCCAATAAAGAGTGTGAAGAAGGTGGTCAAGTCCATTACTCGTCGTCGCCATTTCTCAAATTAACAGAAAATGTTTTCATGTTCGATTTGCACATCATCATGATACGATACCTCTAGCTTGCTCGTTAAATGTGTGTTGGATTGAGAATTTCATTGATAATTAATGTCCTGGTTTTTTTTTTTTAATCAAAAAATCCTAGTGATAAATCCAATCAAGATTTACAATATTTTGATATGGTTGAGTTGATGAAATTAACATTTGTTTGTTTTTTATTATTTTTTTAATTAATTTGGGAACTGGACCGACACAAAACTTGTTTCCAATCATGAATTTATCACAAAATTGACTTGTGACAATGATCGGTCATTAGTTCATTTTCGTAAGATGGGCATGCTACCGGTTATTATAGTGTATAATATATTTATGTATAATATTTTAATATGTTATTTGATAAAAAATAATACGAATCAATTTATAAATTAAAAACGCCAAAATATTATATTGGTTTGAGAGATTCCGTATACCACCTACGAAATTAGTATATTCAATACAAATATTAATTGTAACTAATATTAATTTTATATAATTTTAATATATCAAACCACATAATATATTTTATAGATGTTGCAGTACATTTTACTAAATGTGATATTAATATGACATGTTATAAAAGACTAACTAGCCAAACATATGATACATTATCCCATACAGCGTACCAAATGAACCCTTATGGTATTAAATTAAATTAGTGTATGACTCGTGGATATTCAACCGTAAATCACTCCACGTGGTGATTCAAATCATTTTACATTATTTTTGTGTAATAAAATTATTTTTATGTAAATATTTTTTAATTAATTTAATTTGATGTAACATAGTTCAAATTATATTGATCTAAACCACTTGTGTCAATTATTTTTATTGGGATAATAGAAAGAGTAAAATTTTGAAGAAGCCAAAATGAAGCATAAAACACAATTTATGGCCACACATTGAAAAAACACAAATTTTGGCCATTTTTATAGCTTTGGGACGTTTTTGCCCTTAATTGAGCGGACTGGGTAGGGTCAGGAGCGCGGGTCGCGTGCCGGGTAGGATCAGGCACGCGGGTCGGGTTAGGCACTTATGGCACTATTAGTGCCATAAGTGCCAAGCTTGGCACTTATGGCACTTATAGTGCCATAAGTGCCAACGAAATTTTTTTTTTACTCCCCCTGCCCTGTCTACCCCCCAGACCCCCGACCCCACCCACCCCACCCACCCCCAAGCCAAAAACTTTTACTTTATTATTTTATTTTATGGCACTTATGGCACTAATAGTGCCATAAGTGCCAACGAAATTTTTTTTTACTCCCCCTGCCCTGTCTACCCCCCAGACCCCCGACCCCACCCACTCCCAAGCCAAAAAAATTTACTTTATTATTTTATTTTATGGCACTTATGGCACTAATAATGCCATAAGTGCCAACGAAAATCCAAAATAAAATAAAGTAAAATGGTCTTTTTAGCACTTATGGCACTAATAGTGCCATAAGTGCCAAACATGCAGAACAAATATAGAAACAACAGCATCATCTAAACCCTAAATGGAACATTTAAACCCTAAATGGATAATCTAAACCCTAAATGGAACATCTAAACCCTAAATGGATAATCTAAACCCTAAATGGAATATCTAAACCCTAGGGGAAGTGTTTAAAAAGTTCCTTTTGGCTTGGGGGTGGGTGGGGGGGTAGGGTCGGGGGTCAGGGGGTAGGCAGGGCAGTGGGAGTAAAAAAAAAAATTATTGGCATGGGGTGGGTGGTGGGGGGATGGGTGGGGTTGGGGGTCTGGGGGGTAGACAAGGCAGGGGAAGTAAAAAAAAAAAAAAAAATTTGGCTTGGGGGTGGGTGGTGGGGGGGTGGGTGGGGTCGGGGGTCTGGGGGTAGACAAGGCAGGGGAAGTAAAAAAAAAAAAATTTGGCTTGGGGGTGGGTGGGGGGTGGGTGGGGTCGGGGGTCTGGGGGGTAGACAAGGCAGGGGAAGTAAAAAAAAAAAATTTTTTTTTGGCTTGGGGGTGGGTGGTGGGGGGGGTGGGGGGTGGGTGGGGTCGGGGGTCTGGGGTCTGGGGGGTAGACAAGGCAGGGGAAGTAAAAAAAAAAAATTTTTTTTTGGCTTGGGGTGGGTGGTGGGGGGGGTGGGTGGGTGGGGTCGGGGGTCTGGGGGTAGACAAGCAGGGGAAGTAAAATTTTTTTTTTTTTTGGCTTGGGGTGGGTGGTAGGGGGGGGTGGGTGGGGTCCGGGGTCTGGGGGGTAGACAAGGCATGGGTTAATCCCTAAATTTGGATCCGGGTCAAAGAAAGTTGTTGGATCTATTGGGTTAAAGGGTAAATTAGGTAGAGCACATAAAAGATGGCCAAATATTGATGTTTTAAATTTTGTGGACAAAATTTAAGTTTCAATCACCAATAGGGCCATCCGGCCCTATTGTTTCTAATAGAAATATCCTTTGTTAGGGATAATAGAAAGGGTAAAATGATATATACCATTTTTGAAAGACAAAACCTAAAAAATACTCATCATTTATAAAATATATACTCTCTCCGTCCCACAAGTGTGTGCATCACTTTTGGTGGCATGAGTTCTAATAAAATGTTAGATGGGTGAATTGGAAGTTGAAAAAGTGATTCACTTTAATTAGTAAGAAATAAGGAGTTAATGGCGTGGTAATATTCAAAAATGGCAAATGCACATTCTTTTGAGACGTTCCAAAATAGAAATAAATGCACACTTTTATGGGACGGAGGGAGTAAATTATACTCATTTAGTCATGAGGCATTCTTGTGTGCTCCATGACACTAACACTTGCATTAAATGACACTAACACTAACACTATTTTATTTTACAAATGACACTAACACTAACACTATCTTGAAATGACACTAACATTATTTTATTTTACAAATGACACTAACACTATCTTGAAATGACACTAGCACTATTCTGTTTTACAAATGACACTATCATGTTATATAAATAACACTGTCGCGAAATGTTATATAACATTGTCGCGAAATGACACTAACACTATAACATGATAGTGTCATTTGTTAAACAAAACAGTGTTAGTATCATTTCAAGATAGCGTTAGTATTAGTGTTATTTAATGCAAGTGTTAGTGTTATGGAGCACGATGCTCCATGGAGCACGCAAGAATTTGCGTTTAGTCATTTAAGACATTTTTACCCTTATGTGCCATTTATTTTATTAAAATTATAAAATCATTAAAATATGAAAATAAAAAAGAGAAGTCATGCCACTACCGGCAAGCGGTTGACGACCACCGCACATCGACGGACGGCGGCTAACGACCACTGCATGCCACCGTCGGCCGACGACCATCACTCCATCACCAATCGTCGTGTTTCGCAGATCTACACCACTATTAGTGATCTAACACCAGAACCACCACCAATTCACAAATTTAACACAACAATACTTAAATCAAAATGAATGCTCAACACTAACATACTCGATTTGATGCTTGACACTCGACAGACACCTGACATCGAGCGTCGAACAATAGTTCAAATTGAATTATTATGCTCGACACTCAAGCGTCGAGTATTCGGGTGTCCAACATTGAGGGTCGATCGTCAAGAAACTATTGCTTGAGTGTCGAGCATTGAACATCGAGTTGGGCATTGTAGACTCTGTGTGTGTGTGTGTAAGAGAGAGAGAAAGAGAGAGAGAGAGAGAGAGAGACGGCGAGACAAGGCGGTGCTATGGCGAGACGGTGGCGCGACGCAGAGGAGGGTGAGCGACGAGGCTGTGGCGCGGGGCAGCGTAGAGGAGAGGGGTAGCGGATCTGGGAAGAGAAAGAGGGATAACGAGAGATGTGTGTCTAGGGAGAGATCGCGACCTGTGTATTAATTGAAGGCCTTATCCCGCGTTATGTGGTCCTGCCCGCAGCAGATTGCACGATGTTTTTATTTTGGCTCGTTATTCCTCGTTTTTGAACTCCGATTCGCACAGTAACTCATATTAAGTTGTACTTTAACCCTATCATGATTAACCTCCCGAATTTCGATAACATTTTCCTTATATTTCATCAAAAGATGCAAATAAGTATCCATTCTCAAAAAATATGCAAAATTAAACATAAACTTGTTTCAAATACAATTTTCTCTAATATATTCGACACAATTACACCTCTAAGAATGTAGAAAATCCATGTTTATGAATGACTTGTTCACTAAAGAGAGTTTTTATGCCTTAATTTTGCCCTAGACCTCATCAGCCACCTCCGCATTGAAAGGTTTTAAAATGAGTGGCCGCTCCGGTCGCACCGTTGAATGACATCCCAGTGTTGCGGCACCAACAACATCTCAATATTCACCGGTCTACGACTGCGCCGCCAGAAATTTTCTTGTCAAGTGCCATCATGGCTATTGGAATCAATCCTTATGTGTGTATATGTATATGTTCATTCGAGAGTGTACAGAACAAACAAATAAAAACAAAACATTGGAGATTCCTTTAGAACACAATTAGAGGATCTAATCTAATTGTTTGTCGAAGCGAAGTGCGTTCAAAGAGAAATACCAATCACATGAAACTAACCCAATATGATTTACCAACAAGATGATATTTTGTCTGAACAGATAAAAAGTGGAAGTCACCGAGAGCAATAACATTAAAACCTCTAGTATTCTTCCTCAAGCAACTGAAGGGTTTTGTTCCATGGTTTTCCAGTACCGATTAAGAAACCATAAAGAGTCGGCTTCCACAGCAAACCCATCCTGATTACGATGCCAACCGAAGTAGGCGTGAGTCCGATTCTTTATGTCGAAAATGCCATGGCCGTAGCTGGGTTCGCGATAAGCTGAG